>NC_037668.1:208338947-208418717 GCF_003255815.1 Theropithecus gelada | reverse complement strand
CCTCCTCCTCCTCCTCCTCCTCCTGCGGCGCCGCGGGCTCCTCGGACATGGCCGCGGCGGTGGCGGTGGCGGCCGCGTCCCGGCGGCAGTCGTGCTACCTGTGTGATCTGCCCCGCATGCCCTGGGCCATGATCTGGGACTTCACCGAACCTGTGTGCCGCGGCTGCGTCAACTACGAGGGCGCCGACCGCGTCGAGTTCGTCATCGAGACAGCGCGGCAGCTCAAGCGGGCGCACGGCTGCTTCCCGGAGGGTCGCTCCCCGCCCGGTGCCGCGGCCCCGGCCGCCGCCAAGCCGCCGCCGCTCTCGGCCAAGGACATCCTCTTGCAGCAGCAGCAGCAGCTCGGCCACGGCGGCCCCGAGGCGGCCCCGCGCGCGCCGCAGGCCCTGGAACGCTACCCCCTGGCGGCCGCGGCCGAGCGGCCCCCGCGCCTCGGCTCTGACTTCGGCGGCAGTCGTCCGGCCGCGAGCCTGGCCCAGCCGCCGACGCCGCAGCCGCCGCCCGTGAACGGCATCTTGGTGCCCAACGGCTTCTCCAAGCTAGAGGAGCCTCCCGAGTTGAATCGCCAGAGCCCGAACCCGCGGCGCGGCCACGCCGTGCCGCCCACCCTGGTGCCGCTCATGAATGGCTCGGCCACGCCGCTGCCCACCGCGCTCGGCCTCGGCGGCCGCGCTGCCGCCTCCTTAGCCGCGGTGTCCGGAACCGCGGCCGCCAGCCTGGGCTCCGCGCAGCCCACCGACCTGGGCGCCCACAAGCGGCCGGCATCCGTGTCGAGCAGCGCGGCCGTGGAGCACGAGCAGCGCGAGGCGGCAGCCAAGGAGAAGCAACCGCCGCCGCCTGCGCACCGGGGCCCGGCGGACAGCCTGTCCACCGCGGCCGGGGCCGCCGAGCTGAGCGCGGAAGGTGCGGGCAAGAGCCGCGGGTCTGGAGAGCAGGACTGGGTCAACAGGCCCAAGACCGTGCGCGACACGCTGCTGGCGCTGCACCAGCACGGCCACTCGGGGCCCTTCGAGAGCAAGTTTAAGAAGGAGCCGGCCCTGACTGCAGGCAGGTTGTTGGGTTTCGAGGCCAACGGGGCCAACGGGTCTAAAGCAGGTAGGGGCGGCTGTGAAGTGAGGGGGTCTAGGGGAGAAAAGGGGACGGAGAGCAGAGGAGGGGTGGTTCTTTCGATTCACCATTTTACCCCAGCTCAGAAACAACAAACACCCCACTTCCTGATCTGCCTGAGGCGGAACCAGTGCTTAGTGGCAACGTGTTCATGTGCTGAAGCAGCATAACAGAGATGAGTCAGACTGGGCTGATACGCTCTGACACGGGGTTTTCCTTTCCCAGCACATTCTTGGATGGGAGCATGAGGGCACCAGTCACCTTTTAACCTATTGGGGGACGTTAGTAGTCACATGCCCAGTGCAAACTAGGGTACTTTTGTGCATGTGTAAAAACAGGCAGTTACAAGCCTGCCATTTTCAGTCTACTGCCTCAGAACCCCACACGCCTAAATGTTTCAAGTTGCATGTATGTGCACCTGAAACTCGTATGAGTATTTTCCGTCTGTGCTTTTAGAGAGGAGGAATTCTGTAACGAGTTTTGTTTCTGGTTAGGAAGGGAAGGATCCCTTTCAGTGCACCGCCATTTATGTTTCCTTTTTCCTTTTATTTCTTTGTGTTTCCAGTTGCAAGAACAGCAAGGAAAAGGAAGCCCTCTCCAGAACCAGAAGGTGAAGTCGGGCCCCCTAAGATCAATGGAGAGGCCCAGCCGTGGTTGTCCACATCCACAGAAGGGCTCAAGATCCCCATGACTCCTACATCCTCTTTTGTGTCTCCGCCACCACCCACTGCCTCACCTCATTCCAACCGGACCACACCGCCTGAAGCGGCCCAGAATGGCCAGTCCCCCATGGCAGCCCTGATCTTAGTAGCAGACAATGCAGGGGGCAGTCATGCCTCAAAAGATGCCAACCAGGTTCACTCCACTACCAGGAGGAATAGCAACAGTCCGCCCTCTCCGTCCTCTATGAACCAAAGAAGGCTGGGCCCCAGAGAGGTGGGGGGCCAGGGAGCAGGCAACACAGGAGGACTGGAGCCAGTGCACCCTGCCAGCCTCCCGGACTCCTCTCTGGCAGCCAGTGCCCCGCTGTGCTGCACCCTCTGCCACGAGCGGCTGGAGGACACCCATTTTGTGCAGTGCCCGTCCGTCCCTTCGCACAAGTTCTGCTTCCCTTGCTCCAGACAAAGCATCAAACAGCAGGGAGCTAGTGGAGAGGTCTATTGTCCCAGTGGGGAAAAATGCCCTCTTGTGGGCTCCAATGTCCCCTGGGCCTTTATGCAAGGGGAAATTGCAACCATCCTTGCTGGAGATGTGAAAGTGAAAAAAGAGAGAGACTCATGACTTTCCGGTTTCAGAAAAACCCAATGATTACCCTTAATTAAAACTGCTTGAATTGTATATATATCTCCATATATATATATATCCAAGACAAGGGAAATGTAGACTTCATAAACATGGCTGTATAATTTTGATTTTTTTTGAATACATTGTGTTTCTATATTTTTTTTTGACGACAAAAGGTATGTACTTATAAAGGCATTTTTTTCTTTTGTTAACGTTATTAGCATATCTTTGTGCTTTATTATCCTGGTGACAGTTACCGTTCTATGTAGGCTGTGACTTGCGCTGCTTTTTTAGAGCACTTGGCAAATCAGAAATGCTTCTAGCTGTATTTGTATGCACTTATTTTAAAAAGAAAAAAAAAGCCAAATACATTTTCTGACATTGTAAGATTGCCTTACTGTCTGTCATTCCTTATTGCTGGCCCCTTTCTCAGGCCGGAGGCCAAGTGGTGGAGAAGGAAAGGAAATGAGTGAACGGGCATGTTGTCAAGTGGGCATGCCACTGGGAAATACCAGTTTACCCTGAAGCATTGTCCTCAGAGGAGTAGGAAAGTAGATTTTGAATCTCTGTTTTGTTCAAAAGTTCAGTTCCTGAGATAACTGATGACTGAGAGTGCTGCTGGGAAATTTTCAGGATTGTGTGGTCTTTTGGGGTTTTTTTGTTTTTTTTTTTTTTAAAGACAAAGTTGACCGCTGTTCACTGTCCACGTGATCAGTTGTAAGATTACAATGCTGCATGCTAGTTGGTTACATAAGACACAATTCCAGTGATGGAAGGCGGTTATAATGGATGGTGGTGTGTACAAGATGGCACTGCCATCTTTGAGCAGCGCCCAGCTCTGCAGCGCCACTTCATCTTTTTAAACACCCTAGAGGTCTGTTTGTTGTTGCTGTTGTCCTTTATTTTGAAAGAGTTGCAAGAGAAGTTACAGTCCAGGTGAACTTGGAGATTGTGGGATTGGTTTTGTTTCTGTTTTGTTTATCATTTACCT
This sequence comes from Theropithecus gelada, assembly GCF_003255815.1. NCBI lineage: Eukaryota > Metazoa > Chordata > Mammalia > Primates > Cercopithecidae > Theropithecus > Theropithecus gelada. Next base: position 208,415,335 of record NC_037668.1, on the reverse strand, counting down.
GTAGTGCTATTGCTGTTGATACTATCACCTATACCCTGTTTCTAGTGAGTGCTGAATACAGTATGGTACAATGACAGTAACAGCCGCGTGGTGCTGCCAGGACTGCCCTTGGGCATATCAGTGACAGCCCAAATGTGGGTGGAGGAAACCTGTAATTTCCTTCTTACATGTGTTTGAAATACCAAGTGAATAATACTGTTCTGGAAAAAAAATGATAAACTAGTGGAAATTAAAGAAATTAAGGGTTTTATATAATAGGCCCCACCTCTCAAAATATTTTTAGAAGTCTTTTTGTAAACTAATTTCTTTTGATCACTATTTTGCATCAGTAAAATGATTTTTTTAAAACCAATAAATCATCAGTTATTAGAAATAGTTGTCTCACAGTGATACTGGTTTTTCTTTTGTGCTGTTACGATTTAACATTGACAGGAACACTTTTAAATCCTTATGTTCAGGTGTTTGTAACTTGGCCTTATAATTAGGCTGAATTATGGCTTCAAGGTCTAGAATTTATGTGTATGATTCACAGCCTAGCTTCTATTTTCATTTGAAAATACAGATTTTTACCAACTTTGGATTCTTTTTTAGCTATATGTTTGTCTTTCCTTTTTAAATTGTTCAAAATATTTTTTAATGGTCAAGTTACTAACACTTGAAAATCAGATACTGCACCAAATACAGTATTTTTTCATAGTGTTTTTAATGAGTGCACCTATTATTACTACTGTGCAAGAATTCATGTTACCAGTCATTGTTATATTACAAACAGACTTGCATGATTAACCAGTTGTTACACTTTTTTTTTTCAAATTGGAGTATATATGACTCAGTTCAGACTGGTCTCTCTTATGTGAATGCACACATGCAGAAATGCAGAGTCAATTTTACATGCCCATAAAGACATTTGTAAAGAAATCAGCTATTATGATCTGTTGTATAAATGTGTATCTAGGCACTTTATTATAACTGGAATTTGACCTCATAGATGTTACAACTTCATCAGTCATTTGACCTAATTTGGTAGCTATCTGTATGTTTTGCAATCTTAATACAGATACACGTTCCAAAAAGATTAATAGAGAACCATCCTGCTGTTTTGGATAAGTCTGTCCAGCTGTGGAAAGGGCAACCTGTGGTTTCTCTGTACTGGTGTTTAATGGGGGAAGAATATGAACAGCTTTAAAGAGCTGTGTATTGTGGTTACTACTATTAAGAAATAAGAGCTGCACGAGTCTGACTGGCCCTTGGGTGGCCTTTGTGGAAGGCTCATAGCTGGAAAGTGTTGATCTGGGTTTTCTGGCATTCTTTTAAGTTAAAAAGTTAACATTGGGATGTGGGTTTGATCTTTTGTTGTACCTGATGACAGTGCAGAGATTCTCCACAGCTGGATAAAAATGTCAGAAAGCTACTTACTGTACATGGGCAGTATCAGATTTCAAATCCTAATATTTCAGCTATGCTTTTAATACTCAAAATATAAGGGGATGGGGTGTTGAAGCTTTCCCTTTTTTGCTTTAACAATTTATAGAATTTAACAGATGTACTGTCTTTTATGTGGCCTCACATTTAAAGTTATGAGAACATACACATGGTTTACAACTTTTACTATATACCTTCCCTTGGCCACCAAGTATTTTAAAAGTGTGCCACCTTTTAACCTTTACTTTTTTTAAGTTGAAGGTGATACTTTTTCTATATATGATGAAACTCATGTCAACTGAAGTGAGTGTAATCTCAGATATCAACATTATTATATTTTAAAATCACGCTATGGAAATATCACCTGAATTCTGTCATTTGTCAGATTTACAGTATCTTTTTTTCTTTAACTTTTAGCATTAAATAAAAATAAAATTGGGAGCACTGAACATTTTCTGAGGCCTTTTTTAATTTTCTAAAGCAAGCTTAGAATGGCTATTGTTTTAATCACTAATGGTAATGTGACTAAAGGATGTGCGGGTTTGGGGTTGGGGTTTGCCTGAACTTCAGGAGATAAAAGACATGGAACAAAAAGGCAACTGATGGTATAAAAAAGAAGTGCCAGGGACTGGGGAAAGGGCAACTGGATAGGGGACACAGATGAAAGAGCTGAACAAAGTACAGCTAGAAAGCATTTGTTTATTTTTCAACTAGCAGCAGAACCAACCATTCTGCAATAGTAGATTGGAAGGAGAAGATAGTGACGACACTGAAAAGACTGTCAAGACCTGGAGCTGCTCTTTGGAAAGCTTTGGAATAAAACAGCTACCTTGGGCCATAGGAAATGCACTAAAGACAAAAGGGATTTAAAAAAAAAAAAAAAAAAAAAAGCAAAGCCTTATACTTTGGAAAGCTTAGGAATGAAAAAAGCCAAATCCATGTATGAGCTTTATTGATATCCTGAAACCTAAATTTATAAATAGAGATAAAAGGTAGAAAGCACGGAGACACATTTTACTGGCTACTCTCACATAGTAAGACATTTCCTAGATGTTGCAGCTTTTACTCTTTTTATTGATTAACGGCTTGGCAGACTTCTCTATGAAAGGAAGTTGTGAAACTTTTTATAAAGAGTTTGAGGCTAGGATATACATAGAGTTACTACTATATGTTTTAAATTAAACAGCAACAGTGAATGTGTACTTGAATATATTTACACTAGGGGTGGTCCAGTGACTAGGAGGGGGGCCCATCACTATATATATTTTAATAGTTTTTCATTATTAGTAGGCTATTAAGGTCATTTTCAAGAAACCATATTCTTAGCAAGTTACAGATAATAATAAACAATTTTTCATGTAATAACTAGTTAAAAGAAATAGGATGAACTTCAGTTTTTTTAAACAAAAGTGCTAAATTTTATTTTTAATGAAATTGAAAATAGTGCAGCTTGTAGAAGTAATTTTCAACATTTCAAAACCTCTTCCCAAAGATACACTTTAATGACTGCATTTCGTTTTCAGTTAAGAAAACAAACCGGACTCTTGATGTGGCAGATGTCTTTGTTTATTCCCCAAAGGGGAGTTGAGGGAGAGTTAAAAGGAAACTATGGAAATCCTTTTTTAATTCCTAGACTTTTAAGTCCCTCTTTACTCAAAGTTGTTTTGCATATGATTTATAGATGGTTTTATTTGGTTAGTGAAGAGTAAAATGTTTCTCTTCCTGATTCCTAAGTGTATACGTGGAATCATTCAGAAAAATGTTCAGTTGTGTGTAGGCCATGAGAAGTCCTGAGTCACCCTCATTTGCTTGCCTTTTGTTCGTAGGGAACAGTATGAGAAGACACGCCTTTCCTCTGTCACAGACCAAGGTCAGATGCACCAATGAATGGAATACATATTTACCCAATTTATCATCTGGGGTTCTAGAAATCGGGGGTGGGGGTGGGGACTGTTTTAACTCTTTCAGTGCCACTGGTTAGGCCTCTGACAGCAATAGTACTACAATCAAATAAAAATTACAGGTGTGACTTTCCAGATTACAAACTATCTAGATCTCTTGTTGGCTGTTTCTGTTGACAGCCTGCATTTTCCTTAATATGTGTGAACCCCTCACTGTAACTTAAAAGGCACACCAATAGACAATTTATAAATTACTCGTTAAGAGGTTAGCTAGAAAATGAGTAGATTTATGGATTATCTGTGGATTCCTCCATTAATCCTCAGATAAATCCATAATTTGTCAGGGATACCCACACTACCCCTAGTTATTACATTAATTGATACCTAATTTAACAGTGAACATTGTTTTAACTCATTACTGTGTCATCTGCTCCCTCCCCGTGTCAATACAACTTAACCTAAAATGCTTGATTGGAAACAGCTCTCTGATTTGTTGATATGGAGTGTAACTTGCCTCTTTAAAAGATTATAGAATACAAAGTCTGTGTTTATACTGGTTTTTATCAGAAAATTGTGCACATCTGCCTGGCGCAACATAAAACAATCCATACAACCCACAGAAAAGGTATTTTAGGGCAAAAAGTAACTATACCACAGATCATTATTGAGAATCATTTAGACATAGTATCTTAAAAGCTGTTCTTTTATTTTTAATCCAAAAACTAACTGAGTAAAATTTCCTTGTAAAACAACCCTATTAAAATGGTATAAAGTTTCTTCTGTAAGACAAACATTTATTTGGAAAATAGAATAGCACTGTATGACTCACACTAACTCAAAACATGGAATAATAAATCTTCAATCACAGAATCAGCCATGAAAAGCCTCTGGGAGATGATTTCTGCCTAGGTCAGATAAGTCTAGAGACTAGACTACAGGATTCCTAGTTTAAATTGAGAGCTTCAACGCACCGGTTGCTCTCATCCTTTGAATGGGCTTTCAGAAGTTAGATTGCGTAATCCAAAGAGCCTCCTCCAGCAGCTCTGCAGACGCCCTTGATGCTGAGATAAGACATCCTGTATAGGGTAATAATGTCACATTTGAATATTTCTAAATATAGTTTACATTTTGGGGGAAATGAACTACGTTACATAATCTGTAGATCACATCACTTACCACTTTTACTTAGCAATTAGTATTTCTAAGTATATCATCACCATCAGGTAACATTCAGATGCCCATCATGCACCAAAAATGAGTTCGGTTTTGTTGTGGAGGCACTCAGCAACTTTAGCAGATAAATATTTAAGTCATTGCAAATTTATCTGCAATATTATAGAAAACATCTTTCCTATACTAGTTCAAATAGAGTACTTTGAATTGCGTATGTGGCTATTTATGTCTGGGGCGGGTGGGGTAGGGGGGTGGAATTAAAAACCCAGAAACAACATTTCGCCAGAGCTAAGGACCTCAATTTATTTTAATGCATGGAAAGAGTTTATTAAAAGTGAACCTCAAATTACTGAGCTTTTGCTTTATTGTATGATTTTTAAAGTATTTGCCATACTAGTAAGAGTTCTGCAGAGAAGTGACATGTGGGAGTAGAGATTGTCTGGGTCAGACTAAATGAGCATTTCTTTGGCACAGGCTTGGCTTGGGCCGTCTGCCTGAGCCGACTATATGTGTGAGCTGCAAAACAGAAAAAAGCTGTTGAGAGCCTTAGTCCAGGCTGAGAGCCCATTACCCCCATTTTGTTATTTCTGCCTGCAAACAGCAGTTCAATTAGCTTTTCTGGTGATAAAAGATAAAGATTTATTGTACCCCATATACAATTGAAATCAGAATTTCACAGGAGGGTCACAGTCATTAGAGAAGTTTTGTAATACTATTCTCCTAATAAGCACCATATGGGTTGTTGCTGTTATTATTTAACACCTACTAAGCAGGCATCTCATTCTAGGCTCTGAACAGCTGAGAGGCTAGCTCCTACCTTTTGTGCAGCTTAAAGTCAAAGCCACAGGTAGGAAATGTCACTTTGCTTGGTTCAAGACACGTATTGACAAGAGTTAACTACGAGTTTGTTTCCTTCCAGTTTATCTTACAAACCACAGTAAAATTCTGACATAGGAACACAGTCCGAAGTCCAAAGTGCTTTCGCACAATAAGTTCATTATGCCCAGCGTGCAACTCATGCATCAAAGGGGCCGCCAGATCCCATCATCTTTATACAAATCAAGAGGCCAGTTGGAACAAGGAGGCTGGTCAGAGTGGTCAAATTGTAGCTTTTCCTTTCTTTTTTTAAAAATTTATTTTTTCACTTTGTATCGCTGTTCAGAATGGCACTTTTTAAATGGAAGAAAGAATCCAGCCCTGGCAAGCCCTGTTTACTCCACCGGAAAGAAAGGGGAGGAGGCTCCCTCACTCTCCAACAGCCTGGAGCCCACGAGGAGCCCTTGCTGCTCGTGGTTTCCAAGGCGGCCCCCTGACTTGCGCCGCGCCTCTATTCTAGAACTTTTCCCGGGCTGGAGCAGCGCAGTCTCCGCGCGCCCGGCTCTGCGCACGTGGAACCCCGCGACCCCGGGCGGGGCGGGACTGGACCCGATGGGACAGGACGGGACGGGACGGGGCGGGGCGCGGGCCCGGAAACGGGAAACGGCCCTGTGCGCCTCTCCCCGCCCCGCCGCCCTGTCCTGGCTCCGAGCGCCAGGCCGAGCCCGCGCGCCAGCTGCCGGGCTATAATTAGAGCTACCGCGGCCCGGGCCCGGCCACCTCCCCGCGCCCCTCACCCGCGTTCCCGGGGAAGAATGTGCGAGTGCGCGCGAGGGCCCGCGTGCGCCGCCGCCGGCGCGCTCTTTGGAGCGGAGACCGCGTGGTGAACCAAATAAAGTAAAAGGTCTGGCTCCTGCTGGGCGAGGCCGAGCGAGGAACGTGCGCGCCAGAGCAGGGGTGTGGCGAGCCCTCGGTGGCCCAGAAAAGATCAAACGCGCGTCAGCAGCAGCCCTGGCTGCCGCCTGCAAGGGTCCTCGACTGGCCGGGCTGTACTGGGTGGATTTTCCAAGTTGGAGATGGCGCATGACAAGAGCTGCCCCAAATCAAATGTCACTCCCTTTTTGGAAATCATGATGCTGCCTTTTTTTTTTTTTTTTTTTTTGGCTGTAGCTATAATAAGCCAAATGTTCCGTGCTGGTGAAGTAAACACGCATGTTTAAGAAGCATCTGTGTTAGCACTAATGGATGGTGCATGCTAATAAAAATGTATTTATTAAGCAAACCTCAGGACATGCCCCTATGGGAACTGCCCAGAGTACTGTAACAACTGACTGCCTGGAATCAGTTTACTTTCCATCAAGAAACTTTTATTTAAATTTTAAGAAAAAAATTTTTCTTTGATCATAGCATTGTTGTGCACTGAGGTTCTACCGAATTAGTTTACTGCTGATTTGTATTAATTATTCCCTTTAATACTCTGCAGTATTTTCTCAAAAAATGAACAACATGACCCCTGTCACTTTAAAAACTGACATTAAACTGTTTCTCCATCACCACCTTTGGAGTTGGGGAGGGGGGGCAGGGTGCTGGCTACCAGAAGTAGCAACTAGATTGTGGATTAAGTATTGTATAATAGTTTTGTTTAAAAGTGAATGAACGGGTGAATGGATAGGAGGCTAAAAAAAATAAAGCCTTGCTTCAGGCTTGTGAATTCCTAGACACAACCCTACCCCAAAGACTTCCTTCACCAACATATTTTTCTTTCTAGATAATAGGCACAAAAACCATTTAGAAGCTTGAGATGGAAATCGTGCAATACAGTCTACTCTTTATATATGTTACTGAGGAATCTGGAAGCTTTTTCGGGTTGAAATGCAATTCCTAGGAAATTATTCTTGCTCTTTTCCTGTGACTGTCTTGACACAGCAGCAATGCAATTTCAGTGGCTCTGCTCCTTCACAAAGACCTTTGAGAGGAAACTATGCTGAGAGATGCAAATTCAGGGTTCTCTGAAAACACCTCAGAATTGTCCAGTTCTGCCCCCAGATAAAACCACTAGAATAAAGGTCAGGAAATCTCCAGATGTTCTTGGGCCTTGTGCAGTCATCTCAGGTAATTCAGTTAAGTTTTGTGTCTGTTTTGCAATTATTAAAAACAATACAGCCCAGGCACAGTGGCTTACGCCTGTAATTGCAAGACTTTGGGAGGCCGAGGCGGGCGGATCACCTGAGGTCGGGAGTTTGAGACCAGCCTGGCCAACATACTGAAACCCTGTCTCTACTAAATATACAAAAATTAGCTGGGCGCCATGGTGCATGCCTGTAATCCCAGCTACTTGGGAGGCTGAGGCAAGAGAATCTCCTGAATCTGGGAAGCGAAGGTTGCAATGAGCTGAGATCGCCACACTGCACTCCATCCTGGGCGACAAAGCGAGACTCCATCTAAAAAAAAATATATACACACACATATATATCCACACGTATGTATATACATAGACATGTATATATACACACATATACATGTGTGTGTGTATATATGTGTGTGTGTATATATGTATATATATGTTGTACTTGACTCAAAGGGGGCTAAAATATCAAATGAGGTAACCTCTGTGACAGGTTTCTGGTTTTTCATTTATCAATGAGACATGAGAAGGTGCTGTCATACAGGGCATCATTAGGTGATTGGCACAGTGAGTGCCTACCACCCAAAATAGAGACTTTCAGTTATTATATTAAACAGAATAATAGCAAATCGCTTTGAAACACTGGAGAGAAGGGGCTCCCCCTGCTGTCATCACAGAAAATGCATTGTCTCAGGCCAGAATCTTGTACCTAGAGTACTCACTGGGTTTCAATCGCAGTACCAGAAGATTCCTGAAGTTATCATCACCTTGGAGGATGTACAGTTTTATTGGAACTAAAATTAAACTATCACAAAGAAAGAATATGAAACACCCTATGCTCAGATTCATTTACTCAAAGCTCAGCCTGCCTATGAACCACCAAAATGGTCTACCTCACTCCATTTATGACTTTAAAAGTGAGGATGGTATTTGTGTGACTGGTAGCAGCTGGGGGTGAGTGGGTTGAAAATATGTTTGAACATATTTCATTTTTGTTAAGATTTATTTAAATAAGGAATCAATAAAAATGATGTATAATGGGAAATAAGAGCATCTTCATTGGATTTTGACCTTGATAAAAACGTGTTTGTGAAAAAAAAATCCTTTAATTTTCTTGTAAATCATATTTCTTTACACAGGAGCCACTGGATTCATGAGTAAGTCTTCAGAGGTCATGAAGAGTTGGGTTTGTCACCACAAATGTGTAGCACTGGAAGGAACTGATTCAAGGTCTCAGTAACAAATACTGGCTGAGCTGAGTCTCAAGCAATGACCAGACCAAGCCAGAGATCTTTCATCTAGGCCATGTTTGCTGAGGGGTTGAGGACATGGATGGAATTAGGTTGAAACTCTTCATGAACAAGATGAATTGTAAGCAGTTAAGAAGGAAAAGACACTGGACATGGTGGTTCGCACCTGTAATCCTAGCACTTTGGAAGGCCAAGGTGGGAGGATCACTTGAGACCAGCCTGGGCAACATAGTGAGACACCATGTCTACAAACACTTTAAAATAAATAACAATATTTATTGTTAAATAAACAAATAAATTGAAAAGGAAAAGATGGCATGTGCAAGAGTTGAGAGACTGGAGAGGAAAAATTACATGAAGGAACCAACATCTGGTCATAGCCATTCATTCATTCACTTATTCGTTCATTGGTTCACTTACTCTTTCACTCTACACATACATCTCATGGTAAATAACATGACCTCTGGGGTCAGACTGCTTATTCTTGACTTCCAGCTCCACCTCTCTCTGACCTTAAATATAAAGGTATTAAGAAACAGTATGTTCAGTTTGCTTCCAGAAACCACTTTCTTCATTCTGCCACCTCACTGGCTGTTCTTTCACTGCTTCCTCATTATCTCACTTGGAGTGCCCCTAAGCTTAGTCCTCAGATAGTTTTTCTTTCCCTCTCTCTGTCTACACTTACTCCCTGCAATCTCATCCAGACTTATGGTTTTGAAATAACATTATATGCTGACTTTCAGTTTTATTTCTCTAGCCTAGACCTTCATCCTTGAGTGCCAGCCTTGTATATCCAGCTACCTACCCAGTTGTTCGCTTGAATATCTAATTGACATCTCTCATTTATACGTCCGAAGTTGAACTTCTGATCTCCCTCCCACCCTCCCCACACCACCGCACCACAGTCTCCTTCCAGTCTTTCCCGTTTTATAAAATGGCAGTTCCATCTTCTAGTTATTTGAGCCATAGACCGACCTTAGAGTGGTCTTTGACTTGGATTTTTTTCTCAGCCACTCTCCACCCAGTCTATCAGCAAATCCTCTTGGCTCTACCTTCAAAATGTATTCAGAATCTGACCACATCTCACTCCTTACTAGACGCCGCCATCATCTCTTGTCTAGGGTGTTGCAGAGTCTTCCAGACCGTCCTTCCAGTTTCTCCTTGTCCTCTGCAACTTATTCTCAGTTCAACAGCCAGAATAAACCTTAAAAATATTCATCTGATCTTGTTTCTCCTTTGCTCAAAACCTTTTGGTGCCTTTCTGTCTCCTTCAGAGTCAAATCCAAAGTCTTTACAATGTCCATCAAGGCCATGCTACCTCCCAGACATGGCTCCTGTCCTTGTTCATGCCAGCCACGCCAGCTTCCTGGTATTCCTTGACCTTGCTAAGCATGCTCCCACCTCATGGCCTTCGCATTTGCTCTTCTCTGCTTGGAATGCTCTTCCCTCAGATGTATGCATAGATGTATGCATTCCCTCATTTCCTTCAGGTCTCTATGCCAATGTCCCCTGTTCAGTGATCTTCCCTGATCAGTCCCCTGATCTTCCCTGACCACGCTCTATTAGCATCCTCTTGCTCCTATAACAACATCCCACAAACTTATTGATTAAAAGTACACCAAATGATTATCTTACAGTTCTGGATGCCATGATCTAAAATTAAGATGTCGGCAGGGCTGGTTTCCTTGGGAGGCTTCAGGGGAGATGCCACTTCCTTGCCTTTTCAGCTTCTAGAGGCCACCCGCATTCCTGAGCTTGTGGTCCCTTCCTTGCATCACTCAGCTTCCTGCTTCCATCATCACTGCTCTTCCTGCCTCCTTACGAGGATCTGTAATTATATGGGGCCCAGCTAAGCAGTTCTAGGATAATCTCATCTCAAAATGGTGAATTTAATTACATCTGCAAAGTCCCTTTTACCATGTGACTTCATATATTCACAGGTTCAGAAGATTAGAACAGAGACATCTTGGGGGGCCATTATTCAGCTACCATAATATATTTTATGCACTATATTAAATTATCCATGCTAAGCTACTTCACATTCTATAGTCTCTGTTCCTCTTTTATTTTTCTTCCTAGTACTTTGCCTCATCAGATGTTATGTATTATTTACTAATTTATAAGTTTTTTTCTCCCCAGATCCTAGGCCCTGCATGCGGTAGAGCAGGGATCCCCAATCCCCAGGGCGCAGCCCCATATGGGTCCATGGCCTGTTAGGAACCAGGCCATACAGCAGGAGGTCAGTGGCGGGTGAGCGAGCATTACCTCCTGAGCTCCACCTCCTGTCAGATCAGCCACGGCATTAGATTCTCATAGAAGCATGAACCCTATTGTGAACTGCACATGCAAAGGATCTGGGTTGCACACTCCTTATGAGAATCTAATGCCTGATGAGCTGAGGTGGAACAGTTTCATCCCCAAACCATTAACCCCTTCCCTATCAGGTCCATGGAGACACTGTCTTCCATGAAACCAGTCCCTGGTGCCAAAAAGGTTGGGGACTGCTGCCATAGAGTGTAAACTCTGTGAGGAAAGGCAAAGTGACCCCTACTGATATGGTATGGCTCTGTGTCCCCACCTAAATCTCATGTTGAATTGTAATTCCCAGTGTTGGATGTGCGGCCTGGTGGGAGGTGATTGGATCATGGGGGATGGTTTCCGATGGTTTAGCACCATCCCCCTTGCTGTTCTCGTGATAAAGTTCACGAGATCTGGTTGTTTGAAAGTGTGTAGCACCTCCCCCTTGTATCTCTCTTCCTCATGCTCCTACCACGTAAGACATGCCTGCTTCCTCTTTGCCTTCTGCTGTGATTCTAAGTTTCCTGAGGCCTCCCCAGCCATGCTGCCTGTACAGCCTGCAGAACTGTGAGCCAATTAAACCTCTTTTCTTTATAAATTATCCTGTCTCAGGTGGTTCTTTGTAGCAAGGAGAGAACAGACTAGTACAGCCACCTGTCATGATCATGTGTGCTATAAATATTTGTTAAAGGAATAAATTTAGTTTCTAACCTCAACAAGGGAAATATGGTGAAAAGTAATAGAAAATAAGAAAAGAGCCATAACAATGTATTTATAAGATACAATAGAAACCCAATCAGCCTACCTTGGGAGAGAATGCTGAGGGTAGCAGCCATGAAGTGGGGTTGACCAGACAGGATAGAGGAAGAGCAGAGCTCAGAGGACTAGGAGGGGCTTTGGGATGCTGAGCAAGCACAGGGACCCCACAAATGCTGTTCAGCCAGGACACAGGGTCCACACAGACAGACCTGGATCAAAAAAACCAGAAAGAAGCAGTCAGAGGGCATATGGTAACTAACCACATCAGAGTCCCAATCAGAAGGGTGATGTGTCTTGAGATGCTTTTACAGGTGCAGAGTTTCGGGGGATTTAAGATAAAGCAGGAGGAAGTAGGCAGGAAGCAGTTCTCCTTGTGGCATAGGATGGTGACCGCTTTGCTCAGGCTGAGCCTGCAGCAGTGGTGGGACTTGGTTCTGATTGCTGGGTCACAGGCGGGTGCTGCTGCCATCTGATCAGTCACTGTGGTCTTCCATCTTTTGGCATGGGAGGAGACAGAGGGCGGTAGGGGGAGGGCAAGACTCACTTAGCAGCTCCTTGGGTGCTCTTAGGAGCATGTTAGCAGCAGTTCTTTTTTTTTTGAAAGATTCTAAGTGGACATAGGACAGTGTCATGGTTAAAGGCAGGACTGCCTTCAAATCCCAGCTCCACCATAGCTAGCTGTGTGTCCTTGGAAATACGTTTTGTTCTTTAAGAGATTGTCAGGAAGAGTCAGATAGGAGCAATCAGGGTGTTGTGAGTCCTGATTATGCAGCAGATATTAATCATATCATGTGACTCCAATCATCATGTCCTAATATTGTCCTCCAAACAGAGGTAAGGATTACCCCACCTGACAATGGGTAAGTTCTTTGATGTCTCTAAACCTGTCTCCTCATCTGTAGGATGGGAATAATAATAGTACCTGTTTCTTAAATTCATTGCGAGGGTTAAATGACGCAATGTGCAAAGTCTCCTTGAGTCTGTGATTTCATATATGTGAGGTCTTATTATTTATCCCAAAGCAGGAAGCATCAGAGTTCTGGGAGGGTGACTTAACCTCACCTGCTCTTCCTCTCACACAGCCTTCCCACTCAGGTCTTCTGTGGATAGAGTTCCTCTGACAGTATGCTTTTTTTTTTTTAACCAGATGGAGACTCACTCTGTTGCCCAGGCTGGAGTGCAGTGGCATGATCATGGCTCAGCAACCTCCACCTCCTGGGTTTAAGCGATTCTCCAGCCTCAGCCTCCTGAGTAGCTGGGACCATAGGCACATGCCACCACACCCAGCTAAGTTTTGTATTTTTAGTAGAGATGGAGTTTCGCCATGTTGCCCAGGCTGGTCTCGAACTCCTGAACTCAAGCAGTCCACCTGCCTCAGCCTCCCGAAGTGCTGGGATTACAGGTGTGAACCACAGCGCCTGGCCAATCTTCTTTAAATGCTTATTTAACACCCTCAAGCTTCTGAGACCCCTCTCCAGATCCCTACTCAGTGAAACCCATCCCCACCACTTTCAGAGGTAATAGATTGCTGGTCCTTTGTCCTGCTCATGCTCTGCAGACTCTGCTCTAAGTCTTCAGTTGCAAGTCTGCATGCCTGTGCTCTGTTCAGGCTCCTACAAGCCCCACTGTGGGGAGCTCTGGTCCCTTTTTGGCTGTGGGGAAGAGAAGCAAGAAAGGACACCATGTTCTAGGAGCCAGAGAGAGGTTGGTTTGGAGAATTTTAAGGCTGCTTTAGTTTTGGTTCTGTCTCTCCCTAGCAGCAAGGACAAAGGTCAGTTTTATGCTAAATTAACTAAATGTATTTATCACTCCTCACACCCTAGCTATGGAGGGAACACTAATGCTTATATTATAGAATCATGAGCATGAAAATGCTCTGCAAACTCTTAAGTAACATGAAAATGCTGACTTTTATTGCCTAACTTGGGATTTTCTACCCGAACTTTGCTTTAGTGATGAAGTTGGGAATCTGCTTTTCTTACACAACATTTTTACAAATATCAAGACTACTGATGAACTCTTCTCTGACCACCTGAAATATGTATCGAATACAATTCTTCCAAATCCTAAGCTCGTCCTGAGGACGCCGCCTTTTCTGTGAGGTGGTTCTCATGGCTTTTGGTGCAGTTATAAGTCACTGGGTCACGTTTCTGCACTGCCTTGCAGAAATGCTCTGCTCAAATTTGCCATGAGGTCCACAGTAGGAGCCAGGAGGTCAAAGGCACCAGAGGATACCATAACCTTCCTCCTAGCAAAGCTGGGAAGACCTGCCAGGCTAGCTGCCCTTTACTTTAGTTCCCATAGGAAGGCCACTATATTCAAGTCTGAATATAAAAACAGAAGGAGGCTGGTTCCTTTGGGCATATCTGACAGAGATTGGAAATACCTCCGCTACTAATTGGGGGCCTATACAAATGAGTGTCTCATTTCAATGTGTGGCCAGGATTCAATGTAAGATTGCTAAGGTGGGAGCTATGGCCTACCTGCTTTGTCTTCCTTGAGCCATAATAAATGCATTTATAAGACACCATAGGGGCAGATACAGTCACTCTGCCAGGAGAGAGGCAGCAAGGGGGAGGGGTTCGCACAGAAAGAGACACTGAAACTCCTTTGCTTTGGGCTCCCAGGTCCCACCGTGAAGGCTCACATCCGCCCCAGTCCCCAGGCTGACCCAAGCATGAAGTGGACTTTTGAGGGGCCTCTCCCAGTCTCAAGATCATCTTGTAACTCTGAGTTCCCATGGGGCTCCCTGGGTTTCCTTCCCTGCCCCAGGGCTATTGTCCTTAGGAAAGGCTTCTAGGTGGCTCCAGGCCCCTAGATCACACCTCTCAGCTACTTCTTCCCTCTCTGGGCCCATATTGGGCAAGTCCATGGGACAGGACTGTGCCTTGGCCCATGACTAAGCTCTGTTTGGTTGCCCTGTCCCCACAACCTTAGGTCTCTTCTAGGACTGGAGATCTACCATAAGCCCCAGTGCAGTGAAGAGGATTCTGCTGCTTGCCTGGTTTTCTTCCCAGCATCTCCTAGGGGCTGGCGTTCTGTCCAGGTTCTCTGTCACCATACCGTGCCTTCCTGTTGGGTCTCTCCTACCTCATATTGGGCTCCATGATGCCGACCATTTTCTGGACTGTGTCTGAGACTCTTGGAGCTTAGGATGCTGCACCTCATCCCGGCCCATCATCTCCCAAATCAGATTTTGCCACCAAATCAGTTGAACCAGTGCCTGTCCCTTCTTAGTAAACAAGTTTGGTGTCACTGACTTATAAGTCAGGGCTCTCCAGAACCTGACTAATAAACAGAACCAATAGGATAGAGAAAGAGAGAGACCGAGTTGAAGGAATTGGCTGATGTGATTGTGGAGGCTGGAAAGCCTAACATCTGTAGAGCAGACCAGCATGCTGGAATTTTGTTGTGGAGTTCATGCTGTAGTCCTCAGTCTGAAATCTGCAGGCTAGAAACTCAAGCAGGACATTTATGCTGTAAACTTGAGGTCCTGTTCCTTCTCTTTGGGAAACCTCAGTCTTTGTTTTTAAGGTCTTCAGTTGATTGGATGAGGCCCATCTACATTATGGAAGGTAATTTGCTTTACTTGAAGTCTACTGATCTAAATATTACTCACATTTTAAAATACTTTCAAGGAAACATCTAGACTGGTGTTTGGCCAACCGGGCACATAGCCTAGCCAAGTTGACACATAGCATTAACCATCACGGCCATTTTCCAAGTTTCCTTTTCCTTCTCCCTTGGCCTCACCAGATGATGATGCCTCTACCCGTTGTGATGCTTTCAAGGGCAAAATCACAGAAAATCCTACTCAAATAGGCTTAAACTTTAGGAACTTAATGGCTCTGGAAACTAATAAAATCTACAGTCAGGTAGGCCCTGGCTCTGACTTGCTTAAGGTTTAAGCAGCTTCTCTCTCTGATTCTCGTATCTGTGCCTTCGCTGTGTTGATACTATCTTCAGGCAGCCTTCCCTCCTGCTTACAAGATGATGCACTTTCTCTCACATCCAAGAGGAAAGAGGGCAGAGCATTCCTTCCAGAACAAGTCCCAAGCTTCCCTCTGATTGGCTCAGTCTCAACATCATCATAGTGGGCAAGGAAAAACTCTGCTCTGATTGGCTCAGGTCTGCCCATTCCCTAACCAATCCCAGGGCAAGGAGATGGGATTTCCCTGACTGGCATCTAGTTAGGAGTCTTTCCCTGCGATTGGGAATAGGATCAGTCCCACCACAATAAATGGTTGCTGCAGAGTGGCTGAGGAATGGACTAGATGCTGGGAGATGAACTTAGCACTCCACATCAGCCTCCAAAGCAGGGCTGCCTGGAAAGAAGAGTGCTCCCTGCGTGGATACCAGAGCAGTATCAGTACATCATGGCGGAGTGGGGTTGTGGCTGGTGGACTTGTGCTCACTTCAGATGCGCTTGTCCCTGATCTGTTTGCTCCTCCCTCTGATCCTGAGGCAGCGCTCACCTCAACAGGATTAAACTCCTAGCAGCTGGCTTTACAACTGTGGGATTTGGGGTGTTGCTGGGAGCCACCCAGAGCTGAGGTGCATGATTCACGCTGTTCTGATTAGTGGCTTGGCAGGGACAAAGAACGAAGGAGGAAGGTGGCTTAGAGACAAGCTGGGGCAGCCCAGAAGAGGGGGTTGTCTTTGAGATTTTGATCTGTAGTTTGTTTTTGTTTAAAAAACCAACAGCTGAGGTGGGAAGACTCACATCTTAACAAGTTGTAAAATGCCTCCTCCACCCCGTCCTCTGTCTAGGCCTCTTCCCTCTTTACTGTTCTGCCACTGCAGTCTCTGGCACAGGCATGTCACCCAGAAAGCCAAGGGAGGGAGGGCGATGCAGCCTCACGGAAAAGCACACCGGTTCCTCGCGCACAGTGAGACGGGAGCGCGCGGCCTGTTGGTGTGGGCGGCCCGGGCGCCGCTTCCTACACTAGGTGTTCCCATCAGTCTTTGAACAAGGGCCATCCACTGTCTAAGCAGACACACGCCAGGTACCTGCGTACCACGTTGGAACTGAGGAAGACTATGAGAAACAAAAACAAAAACAAAAACAAAAACAAAAACAAAAACAAAAAAAACAGCTGAGGTTTTTGTGGCTCCAGTATCACTCCGGGCGAGTGAGAGAGGCATTTGGGAACCAAGCATTGCTGGGATTAAACGAGGGCGTTGCTATCTCAACAGGTACATAATTCTAAATTGTGCGAGGGGAAAAAGCCATCCTGTTGACTCTGAATAAAATGCCTTATGGTTTACAAAGCTGTTTTGCCTCTGTCGGGTCATTTAATCCTCGTAACTTCCTCTAAGAAACACTTTTACAGAACAAAAAACTGAGGCAAAGCCGAGCGACTAGCTTTGAATTATATATAGTTATAAAATGAAGCTGATCTAACTCTAATCCCATTTTCTTCTTTTCGCTATTTGAGAGTTACTTTTTTTTTTTTTTTTTTTTTTGGCCCTATCAGTACAGGGAATATTAGTTAAGACGTGCCATGGAATGGATTATACAAATCCCCCAAACCCCTTTGCTTACAGACTGGTTTATACTCATTCTTCATGCTTAGCTTGCTAATGTAGGAGTCACATGTTACTGTTGTCTTTATTCTCCTGGTTTAATCAGGAAAACGAGCCAGAAGAGCTGAAATGATTAGCTTGGGATCATTAGAAGAGGAAAGAATTTATATTCACAGTGACTGTATTTCTAGTCCATTGATTAGGCAATTTTGCTTTTATGAATCAATTGTCATGATTGCTATGCTGAATAAAATGTGGAATTGCTATCACAAAGAAAACATAAATTATTTAGTTTTAAAATACATACTATCTATGCATGGACATAAATCGTCAATGGAATATTCCTATTTCCTCTTCCTAATTTTTATTTAGGTTTTCTCAAGGGGCACTCACATAAGTCACTCGGTTCTACTGTGGCAGATAGCAGGGTGATTCAACAACATTCAGTGTCCTGCCATGTGACATTGTTAGTTAACTCTCATTGACAGCCCCATTGTAGATGCAGGTTGATTGTTCAAATTCAATACAGTGTGGTTTATGGGAAACATCAGAGACCACACGTATATACCTTGAATCTGCAGCTCCAATTCCAAAGGCAAGGTGATTCCTAGATATATGTATGATCACCTTTGGAGAGTCTAGTAACAAATGTACCAGCAACCTCATCTCTTATTAATGTGTTAATTTTTTTTTCCTTAGGGTTTATAAAGGTCATTTCATAAATTGCACATTTCACACTGATTAATCTTCATGGATTATCTCTTGCTATAGCAAATATGATAATGTCCAATAATTGCAATTAATAATCATGGAACTTTATTTCGTGAGAGGGTGTTTTGAAAACCAAATAATCACTGTTAAGAGGATGGCAGAAAATTGGATAGGGCAGAATAGAAGTGGAAGAAAGAGGAGCGAATAGAGAAACACATAGAAATTGATGTAGTGCTTAGGATACTCAAACATTGAAAGGTCTGGGTTTAGGAATTAAAAACAAAGGAGGTATTTGGCTTAACCACTACGGGTTTTTTGTTTGTTTGTTTGTTTTTTGGGGGATGGAATCTCACCATTTCACCTAGGCTGGAGTGCAATGGCACGATCTCGACTCACTGCAACCTCTGCCTCCTAGGTTCAAGCGATTCTCTTGCCTCAGCCTCCTGAGTAGCTGGGATTACAGGCGCATGCCACCATGCCCAGCTAATTTTTTGTATCTTTAGTAGAGACGGAGTTTCACCATGTTGACCAGGCTGGTCTCGAACCCCTGACCTCATGATCTGCCTGCCCTTGGCCTCCCAAAGTGCTGGGATTACAGGCGTGAACCACCATGCCCAGCCACCACTATGGGATTTTAAGGATTCTAGATACCAAATATTTCATGGATTAAGTCATTTGACAAACATTTATTATGTGCCTCCTATGTGTGTGGTACTGGAGATTTTAGATTGCTATTATGATCCGACAGTCTTATAGCCTACAGCAAAAGGACTGGACAGAGAGAGAGAGAGAGAGATTTGATGAACATGAAGGAAAAGGAGAAAGAGAAGGAGAAAGAAAAAGCAGAAATGAAAGTAGCAGCAGCAGCCAATGTCAACAAAATCCCCATTGCAAGCCCTCATTTTTCCCAAGCAAAATATGTATAATGTTTCTGAACTAACACTTTACCCAGTTTTCTTCAGCAAAGATCAGTCAATCATGAACAGAAGCATATTATGCTATTTCTGTAAGTTCTTCTCTCTAGCAGGTACCGTGAGAAACACAAGTTAAGATTCACATTCTGTTCTCAAAGAACTTAGAGCCTATTTGGCAATTTCAAGCTAATGCACACTCAATTATGAATCCAGTGTAAGATAGTACGCACGCAGGTGTGGAGGTAGGATTTGGATTAGGGGTGCATGGTAGTTTCAGAGAGGAGTGAAAGGGAGAAGGAAGTTTTCATGGAGAAGACAGACTCAAGTGAGGTCTGAGAGGAGGGACATGAGCGGCAGGACAAAGAGACAGAAATTAGCATCCTATATTTTGGGAACCACGAAGAACTGTCTACGTGATGGGAAGCAAATAGGGTAAGATGAAACTTCCAGGGGCCCAGAAACTCGTGCACAGGGAGGGGCCAAGAATTCAGTGTGGCCCATGATGACAGTGGCAAGTCAGGCAGCTAACCCTGGAACAAGGCAGGGATAGGGTTAAGGCTGCCAACAGGCCAGTATGATAACCCAATTCTGGCCCACTATGGCAGCAGAGAAGGAGCCGATGAGACATTTCAAAGAAGGGGCTGATATGACTCAGAATCTGACCTGTTTAAGGACATGGACAAGAAGGAGGCTTCAACAATGGTTGAAACCTTTCAACGCCAAGGTTGCAAACGTGGGTCATTTATGAGAATGGAAGCACCACCCAATCTTGGAAGAAGTCTAAATGCCTAGATGAGCATAAAAGAATGACTTGCTGTTATGCTGGGACATGCCGCAAGGCAGAACAAGATCTTCCTCTCCTCCCACGACATCCAGGGTTGGGCAAGAGTGGTAGTGGGTGATGTCAAAGAACATCAGACAGGAAATGGGCCAGGTTGCCGAGGGTCCAGGTGGGGTTGAGCAGAGCTGGGGCGAGGAGTCCTGGGTCAAGGAGACCGAGAGTCCAGACTGGAGGACGAAGATGAACACAGGAACTAAGCAGAGTAGATTTCATGATTAGCAGCCCAAACAGAAGTGTCCTTGGTGCTCAGGACGTGTGTATAGAGGAGTCTTTTGGTTATGTAGTCCGTAGATCCGTTTTTGTATTTGTGCTGTCCAAGCAGCGCTTTTCCATTCATTCCTCCACTGACTCACGCATTCGACACGCGTGACTTATCATTCACATGCACCAGGCACTGTGCTGGGTGCCAGGGCAAAAAGGAAGAAGCCAGGCCGTCAAGAAGCTCCCAGCCTACACAGGAGGGCACAGATACACAGACTTTCAGAACTCAAGACAGAAGCAGTAAGTCCGAGAAAACTATCTGAAATAACCACTTGGGATATTTTCTCAGAAATTAACCAAAGGGATGTTGTGTTGAACTGGGATTGAAGAGGGTCAAGATCTCAGAGCTCTTCCCTTGGGAATTCTCTGCAGGTGGAGCAAAAGCAGAGGGTGGCAGGATTCAGGGTTAGAAACATGTTTCAGTGTATCCAAGAATCCAGAGCTGTTGCCACAGCAGTTTGAGGAAGTTGAGCAGACCCTACAGGAATCTGGTGTGGCCTCTGAGAGGCTAAGATACAGAGCACAGGCTTTTTGAATTGAAGGGTAAAATTGAGCAAACAAGAACTGGCTCGTTTTTATTTTCACCAATCAGGATCCTTCTAAATCCTATTTCATGGGCATATAGTAATGTCATGAAATGCAGATTTTATTTTCGTCAGTTGATGCCATAGACAGAGAGGACTCCAGAGGGTAAGCTCACATTTCCCCGCAGAGGGTCCTGGCTGCAGGCCAGACACCATTCTTTTAAGCACCAAGCGTCAACTAAAGGCAAGCTCTCCAGCAATTCTGCTTCCTGCAGTCAGATTGGGTCCAAGGAGAAAGCAAGAAAGGCCCTGAGAGAAGAACTTTCCCTGATGGTGGAGACTTGAGCTCCATTCAGCAGCTTAGATGTTGCCCTTGTCTCTCCAGCATGACTGTCAGGCTCTCACCTGCTTGGAAAGGAGCCAGGAGATGGGAGCCCCCCTCCTCTAGGGCCAGTCCTTAGGTCTATAATAACACTGTGACATTTCATCCCTGACACTTCTGCCTGACTTCACCTCCAATCCCACCCAGAGATATCCCTGAGTCCTAGATGCATTGTTCTAGGCTCACGGAGAGGTACAGGAAAAGGCATGAACCTTAGCAAGGTTGCTAACAGCCCAGGTTTGGGCAGTAAAAAAAAAAAAAATGGATTTGAATTCTGTGTCCACAACGTGATTCACTATTTAATCCTGGACAAGTTCGTTTCTAAGTCTCCGTTCCCTTTGTAGACTGGGCATAGGCTAGCACCAGTCTCATAGACACTTTGTACATATTGAATGAGATGAGCTATGTAAAGTGTGTAGTACTGTGTCGGCTGCCTAGGAAATGCTCACTGCACGATCCCTGGTATTATTAAGAATGTAGCTCTCCATGTTCTGTGTGAGTTCAAGGACTAAGCAGCGTAGCCTATACCCTTCTTTCCTTCTCTCCCCTGGCAACTCAACTCAAATACCCGCTGCTGAAATGGTAACTTCATTAAAAGGTCAAATGATCTATGAAGAACCTCTACTGTACAGAATAGTTTTCACTTTGCTGCCTTATTTTCCTGTTAATTTTCTGGTTAGTCTGGCAATTTGAACAAGAATATACTCCCTCCTTCCCTCACTCCCCAACCCCACAGTGCACGCGCACACACACACACACGCGCGCGCGCGCACACACACACACATGCGCGCGTACACACACACACACAGGAAGATGGATGTGTGGGCAGCTGGAGAGGTGGGGTCATGGCAGACCAGAGGTCAATGCTGCCCTGTAGGAGAGCCCACAGAAAAAAGAGGCTCTTTGCCAAAGGAGATTTTTATTTTGCTGTCTCCAAAAGGTAAGAGAACCCTTCCAATAATTTGTTTTTCTTTTTGCTTACAGTCTTACAATTTAAACATAGGACACTGAATGGTCAGAACCTTGGCCCACCCCCGAATGCCCAGGACCTGTTGCCAGAACCAGGAGTTTGAGTTCCTGCCCAGTAGGCTTGTAACCTGAACTTTCTGTTTCTAAACTCCCGGTTCTTAGCAGCCGACACAAATTCTGGGCCACAAAATTCTGAGAATTATTGCACTTGTCAGCTGCTAAGTCACATGCCCTTCAGCCTGGTCCCTGCTAGTGGGATAATAGTACTTCTGTTAAAGCCTATGCATTTCACTGTCACATAAAAATGGGCGCCCCTAATAATACCATCCAAGGCTTGCCATAATCACCCAGAAATATACCATCAGGCCTGTCATAATTAATCAATTTTCAGGATCCCCCAGGGTCTCCAAATACAATGACTGGTAGCAAATTAATAGAGACTTCGGATCATCCCATTTAACTTCATCAGGAAACTGACCCCATGATGAAAATTTAGTTTAATTAGGATAATAGCTCATATTTAAAGAGTGCCTCAAAGCAAAAGAAGCCCGCAGATTTTTGTCTCTTAATTTTCAAAGTAGTGCCACATACCACTTAGAGCCAACTTCTAGGGAATAGGCACATTTATCCCCATTTTATGGATGAGAAAACCTTGCTGCATGTGAACAAGAACAAGGACTACAGAGCTAGGGGCTGAGAGTATGAGCCCGGAGCTCCAGATCACACTGGATTTGCTTAGTGTGTGTCTGTGAACTATGAGCAGCACAAAAACATACACGGACTGACATTTTCGAGCACAGATTTAATGAATAGGGTATCCTGTGTACATGGCAAAGCCATAAATAGATATCAGTAGTGGAATGTTGGAGTGGACAAATATAGAATGTAGCTTGCGCTCAGCAATGCTAGACGCCCCCACAGAGCCCCATGCTGGTCTGTTTGGAAGCTTTTTTTTTTTTAGGTTCAGTTGCATGATAGTACAAAGAGCCTTCTGTTATGGTCTCAACACTACTATTTATACCCTGTGACCCATTAAGCACTGATTCCTTGGTTGGGGTTCGCCCAACATCTCAAGAGAAAAAAAAAAAGGGAAAAAATAGCCTGACTGGAAAAAAAAAAAAAAAAAAGTAGTTCTCATTTACAATACTTGAGTCAAGAATTTGGAAACTTGACCCCAGCCAAAGCCTTCTGAGCCATCGTATCAAATGTTGTTATTTTTGGGTAGCTTGAAAATAAGGCTGGTTGAGGAGTGGATAAGGAGCCCCAGTGGCTGTGGCAGGAAGGAGGGAGGGATGGGTGAGGGACGACAAGGAGGGAGTCTGTTGGAGAGGGTCCCGCCTGGGCCTGGGGATGTCAGCTCCTGGGCTGGCCCCAGAGCCTCCTGGGGAGGAATGGGAGAACTTCACCTGTGGGTGGATGTGAGATGTCACCTTTGCCCTCTAGGTTTCCCAGAAGTACCTTGGCACTGTTGTCCTTCCAAGTATCCTGGGTAAAGACATTCAGTTAAGTTCAACCTTCCCGCCCCCAGTTTGCTTTTATTTCAATAGACAACATTGTCCATGACAGTGAATTGCCTCTCCCTGTTTGGGAAAGTTGCCTGCCTGTGGTATTTTTATGCTCTGTCTGCAGTGGGTGAAAGGGAATCCTGGCTTAAGATATCACCGGTAGGGTAATGGACTCCTCCAGCCCCACAAGGTTGTGACCACGTCAGAACTGAGACACTGCCCATCTTTGGAAATACAACTCACTCACTCTGTTCCTCCTGTCCTCCCTTCCATCTCAGTGTGTTCAAACACACGCATGTGTGCACTCATACATATACACCCAGGCATGCACGCAAACACGCGCACACACACACACTGGGCTCAGAGGCCAGATGGCTATCTGCTGTGTCATGGACTTTTAATACATATTTGAGAATTATTCTGGAGGAGCATGAGGGAAAACTAAGATATCAAATAAACTTTCCGGAGAATACAGAGACAGGAAGCCTAAACTCGATTCTTACATTATTCACATGCCCTCAGAGTTACCTTAGATGAAAAAGTCTTTAAAATATTTAGACTCAATTCCTCTTTGTAGAAGAAAAAATCAATGTCTAACTGCCTATGAACTCTGCAAAATATGAGATTGTCTATTCTTGGCACAAGTTTCAGGTACAAGTTTCAGGTTTTCGTGCCTTGCAGACTTTGCTTCTAACTGACCCGGCCACACAGGCCTCTGTGTGTCCACCGAGCCTTCCCATAGAAATTCCACCTGCCCTGTAATGAGCACGAATACTAAATTCTTCATACAGCTTTCTGCAGGCCCCCAAGTGCAGACGGACAGTCTCCACCTCTAGACACTCACTGTGCCTTTTGCTACTTAGCACATTCATGCTTTTCACCTTTTAAGGGGGGTGTTTCCCATCCTTATAAGAGATGATGAAATCCCAAAAGACAAAAACTATTCTGTCCATCACTGATGTCTCTCAGATTGTTCCCACAGTCCCTTGTCTTGATTGGCATTTGCATTATGTGGGCCAGTCCCAGTGTCGGCCAGGACCACAGTCCCATTGAAAGAAGCTGCCCCACTCATGGGTTCAGCTGAGAGGAGCCCAGCCTGCTCCAATAGGCAATAAACAAAGACCACGAATGGGATGAAACCAGGATGGAGGATCACAGCATAGCACGGGAGCACAAAATACAGCATCTCACCTAATTGAGAGAAAAAGAGGCCTTGCTGAGTAAATTAATATTTGAGTTGGGACTGGAGGGTGAGGAGGGGTGATATGGTTTGGCTATGTCCCCACCCAAATCTCATCTTGAATTGTAGCTCCCATAATCCCCTTGTGCCATGGGAGGGACCCAGTGGGAGGTAATTGAATCATGGGGGCAGTTTCTTCCCATGTTGTTCTCATGATAGTGAATAAGTCTCATGAGAAGTGATGATTTTATAAAAGGGAATTCCCACGCACACGCTCTCTTGCCTATCACCATGTAAAACGTGACTGTGCTCCTCATTCACCTTCCACCATAATTGTGAGGCCGCCCCAGCCATGTGGAACTGTGAGTCCATTAAACCTCCTTTCTTTATACATTACCCAGTCTCAGGTATGTCTTTACTACCAGTGTGAGAACAGACTAATATAGGGAGTTAACTGGTCAACCAAATGATTGGCAGAGGTATGCAGGCAGAGAGAGGATCTGCTTCAAGTCAGAGACACACTCTAGAAAGGAAAACAAATGTGTTAGACTGGGTAAGAGAAAATAAAGGAAATTGGTAAGAGATGGATTGGGAAAGGAGCAATCCTAAATTTTGGATGTTCTTATCAGCCAAATTAAGGAGTTTTACTCTAATTTAAGGACGATGGAAAACTATTGTTTTAAGTAGAAGGGAGAGTCTAGGTTGCTTGTGTCTAAAGTAATGTAATTAACATGGTGGTCCGTAGTGTTTCTAAATGGATAAATTAATATTTATTATCAGATAACCGTAGCAGAGGACCCTGGTAACTCCTGTTCCAATATGCTAGTTTATGTTATGTTTTTCCATTTGAGAATCTTCCCAAATGTATCAGTGTAAACAAAAGTTATCTTTCTGTCAAGAGCTTAATTCCTCATCAAAATAGGCATAGTATGAATGAATAAGCATATTCACTTGTATCTGAAGAACCATGAGTTGTTCACTCTCTTAAACAGTATCTTTCTCATTTCCCTTTGATAGATAAACTTGGCCCTTTTCATGAGCCTTCTAGAACTTTTAGTAGAGTCATGAATCTATAATCTCTGGTACAGAATGATCAAACATTTTTCAACACATACTAGAAAAGATATTATGAATTTAATCTCCAGCCATTTTTAGCAAGTAATATGGTTTTCTGCCTTCATAATGGGAAGTGTGGGTCTCAGGTCACATGTATAGTGAAGGCTGACTAACAACCATATTCCTTATGGAGCATGCAGTTTGTCCTCACAGTGGTACTAGGTGTATTGCAATTTCATGTCAACACAATTTTCAGATTTTATCTCCTTGCCCCAGATACTTCTTCTCCAATACCAGTTTGTTCCATTTTCCTAGGAATTTTGTCTTGCATTTGGCTCTTTTGACCGATTCTCGATGGTCTGTGTATAGTTTGAATAGTACAACTCTTAAACACGAGATATTGACTAGATGCAGTGGCTGACACCTGTAATCCCAATACTTTGGGAGGCCAAGGTAGGAGGATTGCTTGAGGCAGACGTTCAAGACCAATCTGGGAAACATAGGGGGGAATCCCTGTATCTACAAAAAATAAAAAAGATAGGAGGGAATGGTGGCACACACCTGTAGTCCCAGCTACTTGGGAGGCTGAGGTGGGAGGATCGCTTGAGTCCAGGGGTTGGAGGCTGCAATGAGCTATGACCATACCACTGCATTCCAACCTCGGTAGTGTTTGAGTTTAGAGACCCTGTCTAACAAAAAGAGATACGAGATATTGATACCTTATAAATTGTTTCTTCATAGACCACAGGAGAAAAGAAACTTACTGTTTTTTATTCCCATCTAGAATAAATATACTGGAACCATTTCTGCACATGCCAAAAAAAAAAAGCCTCTGTGTTGTTGGTACATGTGAATTACTATGGAAGGAAGACATATAAATCTTCATGTACGCCTCTCCTTCCTGATAACCTCTAGCGTCAAGAGTTGGTTTCTGCCCAATGCAGCAGTAAGTCAGATGGCTGAAAGGAAGGAAAGATCACAGGTACTCTCTTCAGCACCTGTGTGATGAGATCTGCTTCAGGCTGTGTCTGGAGATTCTGGAGACTCGAGAGAGGCTGTAGGTCTTAGCTTCTAACTCCTGATTTGGAAACACCTGCCCCTGCTTGATGCCAGTAAGGTCTGGGATAGCTCCCAGGAGGTGTCTAGCCTAACTCCAAAATCTTTTTTTATTCCTGAAGCATCCTTTCTGAAACGTGCATTATTTCCAATTTAGTTGATCTAGGTAGAAGAAAGGCTGACCCTAACAAAAATAAGACTTATCTCTTCTAAAAAGAAAAAAGTTCTATGCAACTCCCAAGAACCCTTCATTCTGCAGCACTGGGAGGGAGAGGTGGAAGTCACTGGTATCCCTGCCCCCTCACAGTCCTACTGCCCACGTGCTCCTGTGCCCTAGAAGGACTCCTTGTGCTGAGTGGCACATTATATGGGTTCAGGAGGCACAGCACAGGCAACCACTAGGTTTCTGAGCCTGAGAGGAAGGTGTGTTCCTCAGATGCAGCCACCAGGAGAGCATTCCTGCCACAGTTGTTTTCTCAGGCCCGGGTACATCACTATCGTATGGATGTGCTCATCCCACACTCCTGCTCTTTTCTGTCTGTTCCCCCGCAGAAGCTTATATCCACTTCTTTTTTCCCTTGCTCCCTGTCCCTGTCCCTGCTGTCCCGCTCCACAAATACTCACGCATGAGAGGTCCAGATGGAGGACTTTCCATACCCACAGGCAATCACTGTCCTTGTGACCCAGCCTGTGATTCCTGCAAGAGTCACCTAAAATTCCAGGTGATATTTGTAAAACATAAGCTAAAATTGTTCATGCAAGCCAAGTAACAATGCCAACCCCAGACCTTATCATAACTGCACTCAGAAGAAATTAGGCTTGCCCTTGTGGAGTCCTATAGGCCAGTGCACCTCAAACATTTAGGAGCCTGTGAAAATCCAGATTCCAAGTCAGCAGGCCCAGAGTGGGGCCTGAGAGTCTGTGTTTTCAACAAGCTTCTGGGCCACGCTGGTGCTGCTGGTCTGAGCCCTACCGTTTCAGTGGGAAGGTGTAGATCTCAAGCTCCTGGGGGGCCTGTGTCAGATCTGATTTAACCCTGTATCCTCAGTGCTTGGCACTGTACCTGGCACTGTACCAGCTGTGTGTTTGTGTTGGGGTGGGGGGTGTTTGGAAGGAAGGGAGAAAGGAAGAAAAGAAAGAGAGGTGAAAAGAGAGAGAGAAGGTATAAGTTTTCCATTGAGTAAATCTTTTCTGTTCTTGATGTTTACCACCTATTAAAAACCAAGACAGACACAGGTGAGGCAAAGGTGCAGTAAGGCTAGTGGAAGCTTCTTAAAAGATAATGTCTTCCCAGCATATTCATAGATGTGCCTGTGGCCCTCAAGGCTTGCTTCCAATTTGGCATGTCCCTGTGAGGATGCCAGCATTCTCTCAAAGATGGGGGAGCTCTGGCATACCCACAGGCCCTGGCCACTGAAGAAACGAGACATTCAAATCGCAGGCTGCTTTTATCTCGAGCTCATTGACCAAGTGGCTCCAGGCCCGGGAACGTTTGAGGAACAGCACTTTCTTTAGGAAGTGGTAGGACTTTTCTGTTTCCAGAATTTGTATGAAAGCCTAAAGACTCTCAGATATTTTCATCTCTGCTCCTCCTAATGTATAAGACAAGGTTGAAATGCTTGGTCTAAAAAATGCATCTTGCCAACAGCCAGCAATGGAGACTCTCCTCTGCCATGGTAGCTTTCCTCTTTTTTTTTTTTTTTTTTTTTTTTTTTTTTTGAGTTGGAGTCTCGCTCTGTCACCCAGGCTGGAGTGCAGTGGCATGATCTTCGCTCACTGCAACCTTCTGGGTTCAAGCGATTCTCCTGCCTCAGCCTCCTGAGTGGCTGGGATTACAGGCATGTGCCACCACGCCTGGCTAATTTTTGTATTTTTAGTAAAGACGGGGTTTCACTGTGTTGGTCAGGCTGGTCTCAAACTCCTGACCTCGTGATCTGCCCACCTTGGCCTCCCAAAGTGCCGGGATTACAGGCATGAACCACCGCACCCGGCTGCTTTCCTCTTAAAGACTGTACAGAGCCAGGAAGGTGGGGGGGGGGAATAGGCGTGTTATATAAACAATTAGGTGGTATGCCTGTTTGCAAATTATGGGAACTTGTGCTAAAATTCATTATTGTTTTCAGGAAAAAATGCATTCTAAATAAATCATATATTTATTGTAAAATTAACCTGGCCAGGCATAGTGGTGCATGTGTAGTCCTAGCTATTCAGGAGGCTGAGGCAGGAGGTTTGCTTGAGCCTGTTCAGGGTTACAGTGAGCTGTGATTGCACCATTGCACTCCAGCCTGGACAACAGAGCGAGATCCTGTCCCTGTTTCTAAAAAAAGAAAAAAAAGAAGAAATTAATCTAATCCAAAACCATTTTAAAAACAGAAAAAACCGAAAAGGGAAAAAAGTCGTTCCAATACATTAATACCTACTACATTAAACAGAACTTCTGAGAACATTTAGTTATATTTTCTTCATCTTTTCTTCTGTGGTTTTTCATGTGTATACTAATTTTTACACAATCGTGACATGTGATATGTATAATTTTATATGGTACTTTTAAAATGTAACATTGTATCTGTCGGAAGTATTTCTCATCTGTCATAAGTATTTATGATACCTTCATAACCATCATTTTCACTTCCTTCGTGATTGTCCATTCAATGGCTGTCTCAAAGTTTATTAACTGAGGCACTAATGCAGTTGCGTATTAGGTCTTTCAGTTGTTTTGAAGGTTTTACAAATATAATTGTGCTAAAAATGTAATTTTGGAGGTGCCTGTTTGTACATGCATATAGAGATTTAGATTATCCTAACCAACCTGAAATCCAAAACAGATATATTGATCCAGATTTTTAAAACAGATGTGTAACAGACAACATTATAAAAGCATTCAACAAATGGTCTCTATGAAACAAACGAGGAATAGACAAAGTTGAGGCTCCTCAGCCTCTGCTAAGAAGAGAGGATGAAACGACCAGGGCCCACGCTGCAGAGGGATGTGAGGTCCGAGAGGCCAGGGGAGTGACCACTCACCACACTTGGCAACCAGTTGACCCATGACTTCTCCCTGTGTGCCAGTCTTCTCATGGAAACTGGGTAGCAGTACCTACCTCGAAGGGTGTAGCAAGGGTGAATGAAATATACAAAGGCACTTGGGACAATGCCTGTCCCAGTGTGAGCTCTCAATAAAAGTTAGAAAACACGGCCAGGTGCAGTGGCTCATGCCTATAATCCCAGCACTTTGGGAGGCCAAGACGGGCAGATCACCTGAGGTCAGGAGTTCAAGACCAGCCTGGCCAGCAGGGCGAAACCCCATCTCCACTAAAATACAAAAATTAGCCCAGCATGATGGCAGGTGCCTGTAATCACAGCTACTTGGGAGGCTGAGATGGGAGAATCGTTTGAACCTGGGAGATGGTGGTTGCAGTGAGCCGAGATCGTACCACTGCACTCTAGCCCGGGCGGCTGAGCGAGACTCCGTCTCACCAAAAAAAAAAAAAAAAAAAAAAAAGTTAGAAAACACCATGGTGGTCAGGCATGGTGGCTCCTGCCTGTAATCCCAGCACTTTGGGAGGCCGAGGCCGGCGGATCATGAGGTCAAGAGATTGAGACCATCCTGGCTAACATGGTGAAACCCCGTCTCTACAAAAAAGTACAAAAATTAGCTGGGCGTGGTGGTGTGTGCCTGTAATCCCAGCTACTTGGGAGCCTGAGGCAGAAGAATTGCTTGAATCTGGGAGGCAGAGGCTGCGGTGAGCCGAGATCTTACCACTACACTCCAGCCTGGTGACAGAGCGAGAATCCATCTCAAAAAAAAAGAAAGAAAACACCATGGACCATGGTGTGGCTGGGCGCGGTGGCTCACGCCTGTAATCCCAGCACTTTAGGAGGCCAAGGCAGCTGGATCACTTGAGGTCAGGAGTTCAAGACCAGCTGGCCAACATGGTGAAACCCTGTCTTTACTAAAAATACAAAAAAATTAGCCAGGCATGGTGGCCGGTGCCTGTAATCCCAGCTACTTGGGAGGCTGAGGCAGGAGAATTGCTTGAACCTGGGAGGCAGAGATTGCAGTGAGCCAAGATTGTGCCACTGCACTTGAGCCTGGGCAATGGAGCAAGACTCTGTCTCAAAAAAAAAAAAAAAAAAAAAGGGAAAACACCATGGTGCCAGCATTCACAGGGAAGGGAAGGGAAGCTGCTCCTGCCTTTATTTGTGGGCGCCTGGGGCACAGATGCTGTGTGTGTAGATATTAAAAAGATAAACAAAGAAAATGACCACTAAGTATGTTCCATCCTTCCATCCTGACAAATATTCTTTTATCACAAAATGTACAAAATATGTGTAAAGCTGTGATATAATGGATGTAAAATGCGACAAGAATTAGCAAAATCTCAAGGAGAAAAGAGTCTAATCATTTGTGAGTCTGTCTGGGATGTTATTCAGCTAGCAATGTTTGGATGAGTAATAAGAATAAACACATATAAATTCATTAAATCTCATATATTTATTAATACAATTTATTTTCTTGCCTTCCTTTCAGAAAAATCACCGATTATATTCTTATAATCAAAATTTTCATGCAATCTGTGTTCCATTGATAGCAATAATCTAACAGATTGAAAATAAATGTAATTATATTAAAATATACAAAATTTGAGTGCATTTTCATCAATATGCAAATCAATGTTAATATAAAAAACTAAAGGTTTAATTATTTTGGATGTTTCAAAATGTTCTTTTTCCTCTCAAATATTCAGAATAATCCATTATAACCAAAATGCAAATTAATAAGTATCAAAAATTAAAATAAAATTATTTAAACAGATCTGAAGAGTTTTTAATCTTTAAATGATTTAATTACATTTTATTGCATATTTTTATGAAAAGAAAACGATTTGTAATTCTGGCAAAGTCCATTTAGTTGGTAATGTAAAGAACTGGTTTTGTACTTCACGTATATTACATCTACAACTATATTTATATATAAAGGCAAGAGAAATAGGAGTTATATAATATTACAAAATTAGTGTATGTGAACTACTGCATCTACTGTGTGCAATATTTTAGTACCTCTGGAATTCTGAATTGGAATGGGAAGAGAAGTGAGAAAAATGAACTCTTGGCTCTATTGGGAAATAGTTCTTTATTATGCAAAAATCTGTCACATCCTTGCTGTATGACAGGAAGACTCTCACAAGGTAGTGAGTTTGTCTTTTCTTATCAGCGCTTCTGATGCTCACATCCCCTCCACACTCTAAAGTGGTGTGCATTTCTGAAGTCAACAGCAGGCTGCACAGACACCTCAGTACTGGGATACAGTTGCCTTTTATTGCAAAGGCAAGATACAAGGACAGGCAATGTGAGGAAATGTCCCTGGGGCCTGAGCAGCACTGGCCAAAAGAGTGGATGTTGAGATTGCAGGTTGCTGTGACTGCATTGAACGCTGGCGCTCAAGGGATGGGGTGTCTGTGTGCACTTTAATAAGTGTGTAATATGTGTGTATGCCTGTGTGATGTCCAGGGGCTATTTAAAGTGTGAGAACTGGATCAAGTCCTCCTTTGCCCTGAAGGCAGCACCACAGAAAATAAACAACTGTTACTATGGACAAATATTAATGGGATTATTTTTTTCTGCAGTGCACAAATTCTTCTTACAAATATCATTATCCAGATTTTTTTGCCTTGTTGACTTTGAATCTCTTCTAGAGTGTTTCTCAGTACCTTACCCATCTTAAGTGACTTGACTTTTAAACATTGAGCCTATGTCGGTTTTGACATCCATTTGTTACAGAAAATAGAAGAGAGAGGGATCCCTCCTTTCTCCTCACCAGGGCCAATTCCAAATTTGACAGCCCATCCTGAAACAGGGCTGCATGTCTGGAGAGAAGTCTCATGATACGGAACAGAGGGGCAAAAGCCCAGAGGAGGAGAAATAGTTTGAAATGCAACTCAGAGTCCCCATTGCGTTCATTAAGAATCTCTTTGAATCACGATGCTTTTTTCATGATCTCTGAAGCTGCTGAGTTTTGCTTCCTACCAGAAGCCTCCAGCCATTTGTCAGGGGACAAGACTCCAAGAAAATAAGCGGAAAGTGTGTTTGAATAGGAGGCAGTTGTTTCTGCAGCCTAGGCAGTGGTATAATGATATCATTGTCTGTAGGTCTGGGACTCTGGGCCCTGGGGCAGAGGCAGGGCGGCAACCTGAGCTGCCTGGCAGAGATGTCAGAATCCGCAGTTTCTGGTGAGCCCACCAGCCAGGAGTGGCTGTTTGTCCAGTTGTCTATGAAAGAGTATCAGGTAATGCACTAACCCTGAATTCTTCCAGTAAAATCATCACCTTTTTGTCTAGAAGTTTTTTATACTGCTGATCTTTGATTTCTAGATAGACTACTTTTTTTTTTTTTAAAGTCAGAGTCTCACTCTGTTGCTCAGGTGTTGCCCAGGCTGGAGTGCAATGGCACGATCTCAGCTCACTGCAACCTCCATCTCCTGGGTTCAAGTGATTCTCCTGCCACAGCTTCCCAAGCAGCTGAGACTACAGGCATGCACCACCATGCCTGGCCTGTATTTTTAGTAGAGATGGGGTTTGGCCATGTTGGCCACGTGATCTGCCCTCCTCAGCCTCCCAAAATGCTGGGATTACACGCGTGAGCCACTGCGCCCGGCTGGCTTACACTGTATTTTTAAAAGCCCTCTCTCTACCCTGGATTTAGTCCACTGTTTGAATGTCATCATTTCAAAATCAGAATTTTCCTTCTTATTGGGTTAAGGCAGTGACTTCATTTGCAGTCTACCTTAGATTATAAATTCTCCCTCTCCAAAGCATGTTTTAGGGTAGGGTCTCAATATACTGTCTGTTGCTTTATATATATTATGATTAAATAACTACTTTCTATAACATCAATATATATTTATTTCAGGTATACAAAGATTGGTGGGAAGGCAGGGAGAAGGGAAAGAGAATAAATCTGTGGTCCAACTGGGAGATGATAAATCACTTCCACAAATCTTTCTGGAGAGCCCACTAGGTGTTTGATGCTGTTGCAGTGCTGGGATCACGAGTTGTCTTCTCCCCGGCTGCTCGTAATCTAGGAGGGAAGGCAAACCAAGCTCACAGATAATTGTCATTTAAGGGAGACTAAGGTGAAGTTATTAGAGAAATACAGTCCAAACACTGTTTACAGCTATTCGTACGGATCAAGCAACATTTCCTGGCAATAGTGTTAGAAGGGAAGTGAATGAGCGTGGTCCCAGAGGCCAGAAAACACAGAGGGCCAAGAAGCAGCCCACTTTGATCTCAGCCACATTGGGTGGGGCTTGGGAGGCGAGGCTGAGACATGTGCGCTTCATTTGGTAGGCAGTGGGGAGCATGCAGTTGTTAAGCAGGGAGAGGATATGATAAGAGCTTCATTTAGGAAGATAAATCTGGCAGCAATGTGTATGACAGATTAAAGTCAAAGAGGTAGGAGATAAAGGGGCCTGTCAGAAGTTATTACGGCATCTTTGCATGGAAGAAAGGAGGGTCTGGGCTGAGAGGAAAAAACAGGACAGTGAGCCAAGGCCTCCTGAGTTGACTCGTAGAGATACACCCTTTCGAGACTGAATGAAGCTCCTATTCCTGCCTGTGTCTGCCTGTGTGTTTCACATGCGTACACTTCAAGCATGTCTTTTGCCCATTATGCCTGGCCCGTGTAAATAACATGGTCAGCAGGTCTTGGGTCCCAGGTTAGGTCACTCATAGGCATTGCTGGGGTAGTAGGATGGTCAAGTGAAGGCTTGGACTAGAAATACAGCCCCGTTGTTGGCTGAAGGTATAGGTGAATCCCATAACACGATAATGAACACCAGGACATTCTAGTGGACTGAAAAGGAAAAAAAGAAAAAGAATTACTACCCATATGGCAGTGTCAAAAACCAGGTGGGCAGGAAAACCAAATCCTGGGAAAGGTTTGATACCACATCCTACATGAGGCCTCACTCTGCCAGTCAGGAGGAAGAGGCCATGCCCAGAGACACTGGACACACTTCCGTGTTTTGCTGGATCCCTGGAAATCAGAGTCTGAGGCTGCAGTGTGCAAGCCGAGCTGTTTACTGGAGAGTACTTCAGGGTCAACAGCTGTCAGGGGTGAAGGATGCAGAACTAGGGAAAAAGAGAGGTTGAACCATGAAACAGGTGCAACAGAGGCCTCACCCAATGCTCTGGACTGAGCATGACCCTTCCCAGTTGGCCCCAATTAGGGCTGGAAGGCAGGGCCTTTGTATCCTGCATTGACCAATTACTGAAGGTGGGGTCCTCCCAGGAAGGGGGCATAACCCCAGTCAGGTGGCTTCCATTAGCCAAGGGCAAGTCCTAGAGAGGGTGTCAGCTGTGAACAGGCAGCAGCCGACCCTCCTTTGCAGCAGAGAGAGTGAGGGCCCCAGTTCTTCGGAGAGATCTGAGGGCACCATGGCATCCAACTACGTCATCTACTTTCTGGGGATGGGCTTTGTCTGTTTTGAGAATCTTGGGAAAGAGGCCAGCAGAGGCGATGTTATTACCTAGAGCTCTGCACTTCTCCAAGCTGAAGGACTGTGCAAAGCCAGCAGTTGAGGGGTGTGGGGTGACAAGGCCAGGGAATCCGAGCTGGACAGCCTAGGGAAAGGTAGTTGAGGGTGGTGGCAGGGGTGAGGGCCTGCAAGCAGGCAGCTTGGTCTTCAGTCTGCCACTTACTAGCAATGTGACCTTGGGCAAATTACTTCATCTCTTTGTCCCTCAGTTTCTTCCTTTGTCAAACAGGGACAAAAATAGTTCTTACCTCATAGAATTGTTGTGAGACTAAATGAGATAATGCATGCAAAGTGCTTACTGCTAGCCCATAATAAGTAGGGCCCAATTGAGAGTGGCTGCTAGTATCATTATCTCTATTGTTCAAAATTGTAATGATATAGGTTGCGTAACTTGGAGAAGGGCCTTAGGCAAATACTGGGAGCCAGAGTCCTAATCCAAGAGGTGGGAAAGGTAGGAAAATTGGGGCAAATACAGAAGCAGAAGGTGTGTGTTCGTGCAGAGGAGCCTCAACAAATACCCAAGAGAAGGGCTGATGTCCCATTGACTTTGACGATGTGTTTTCCACCAGATAGTATAGCGGAAGCAGCCTCATTTTCCAAAGCCAAGAGGAAAACAGAACACATTCCTGGTGAGAAAGTTACTGTGTTCTTTATTTTCCTCTATTCCTTTAGTTAGATTGAATCGCAAACTTCTGCTTCCCACTGAGTTTTCTTTATCTTGGATTCCGCGTCCTGGCTTTGCCACCTACCACGTGTGGGCCTTGGGCAAGTCCCATCACCTCTCTGACCCTTGATTTCCTCATCTATAAAATCAGATGAATAATGCCTGGTCGTAGTTGGTGGTTGTGAGATTCCGATGATAAATTAATTATATTTGGAAATCGTTTGCAAACTGTAAGACACAAGACCAATGTCGCTATTATTAGGATTGTTCTGCTGACTTCTTTTGCTTTTCTGGATGTGAAGCTCATAACCAACAGAGGCTGGAGTGGAACGCCGCGGTAATGAATAAGAAGGCTATGGGAAAACTGGGGTGAAAACAGTCTCCACAGTAGCTTTCCTGTCTGAGTGAGGATTATACTATGTTTTGTCCCTTCATGAATAAAAGGCGTGTTTCATGCCAGACCCAGTTTGAGGCCTTTAAGATCGAGGGAAACATAAGATATTATCCATTCTGTCAAGGTATTCATGGCACATCTGTTTGGTTATGTGAATTACATTCTGTTTCCATAGGTAGCAAAAGAGGTGCCCAGGTTCACCCACACTCCATCCCCTAGTCCCCAGATTATCTAGATAAAGCCTTTTTGGGAACATGAAGTTCCTGCCAGGTGTCTATCATCCTGAATTATTGCCATTTGGGGTGTGGCAGCCACCTTTGGCTAGACATCTCACCCGTGGCGTGGTGATACCCAAGTGTGACACACACTCACACACAGGTTTAACTCCCTAATTAAATTGGAGTTGGTGAGTGGAGTCATCTTATGAGCGTAAATGTTAACCTTTAATGGATTTTAATTTGTCAATCTTTCTTTTATGAGTCATACTTTTTTTCTGGTCTAGTTAAAAAAAATTGTCTTTTGGCCAGGCACGGTGGCTCATGCCTGTAATCCCAGCACTTTGGGAGGTCGAGGTGGGCGGATCATGAGGTCAAGAGATCGAGACCATCCTGGCTAACATAGTGAAAGCCCATCTCTACTAAAAATACAAAAATTAGCCGGGCGTGGTGGCAGGTGCCTGTAGTCCCAGCTGCTTAAGAGGTTGAGGCAAGAGAATTGCTTGAACCCAGAAGGCAGAGGTTGCAGTGGGCCGAGATCGTGCTGCTGCACTCCAGCCTGGTGACAGAGCAAGACTCCATCTCAAAAAAAATAAAAAATAAATAAAAGTATTTCTTCTGCTCCATGGTCAAAAAGTTTGAGAAGTTTCCTTCTGAGATTTAAGTCTGAAATCTAATTAGTATTGATGTCTAGGGAGTATGAAGTAGGGATCTAACATCTTTTCCTCCATATGTATATAAATTTTTAACATAAAGGACATTTCCAAAATGATAGGAAGTATGAATGTGTTGGGAGAAAGAAAAAGCAAACAGAATTGAGTTAGAGATTATAGGAGGTTAAGAAGACTAGGCCAGTCCTCAGAGTTGATTAGGATGAAACCCTTCAGGCCAAGGGGTAATGATAATGATGTCATTTTCTTACTCCTCTGCCCTTCTTGGCATGTGTCATTTTTATTTTAACTCAGCTTCCATATTGATTGCATGAGTCCGTGAGCCAAGCTGGGTCATAGTGGTGAAGAGGAGCAGTTAAATAATAACCATGCTATCGATTTGTTCATTTGCCTTAAAAATGCCTATTGAGCATCTGGTACTGGTATATAACAAGGGGTAAGTGTAATTTCTTCCCTCATGGAACTTGCCCTCTAAATATGAGCAAACAAATGCAGCATAGTTTCATAAATAGATGTGAGCATCTCATATTCATGAAATTATCATAGTCAACAAAGTTACTCTCATATATGATCCCCGTTTGCATGTCTAACTGAGGCTCAGGGACTTGTCCAAGGTAACACAGCTAATTAGCATAGAGTTAGAATTAGAACCTAGATTTTTCTTTTAGTTCAGGGTTTTTTCAACTATTCTGTTTCCCAGCATAATCTCAATTTGCTGATGGCTTTTATTGTACAATTAAATCTCCTGCTCTTTAAATCTGTCTCTATTTATCTACCAATCAACCTCTATCCATTCATCTATCCATTTATCTGTCCATTTATCTATCCATTTTTCTATACATTCATCTATCTCTGTATTATCTGACTATCTACTTCCCTATCTGGGTAGATGGAGTTGGTGGTGAAAAAAGTATTGGAAAAGATTTGAGGATACCTGAATTCAGCTAGATCCCAGGCTTATTCCCAGCTAGTTGCCTAACATCAAGCCAGTTACCCTGTATATTCGCAAATCAGTTTTCACATCTATGAAATGAAGATTTTGGACCAAATATTTTTTTTTTTGAGATGGAGTTTTGCTCTTGTTGCCCAGGCTGGAGTGCAATGGTATGATCTCGTTTCACCACAACCTCTGCCTCCCGTGTTCAAGCAATTCTCCTGCCTCAGCCTCCTGAGTAGCTGGGATTACAGGCATGTGTCACCAAGCCTGGCTAATATTTTGTATTTTTAGTAGAGACAGAGTTTTTCCATGTTGGTCAGTCTGGTCTCAAACTCCTGACCTCAGGTGAGCCACCCGCCTCGGCCTCCCAAAGTGCTGGGATTACAGGTGTGAGACACCACACCCGGCCATACCAAATGTTTTTTTAAAGTGTGGTCTGGGTCTAATATGATGTCTAAATTCATTTTGTGCTGCTATAACAGAATAACAGAGATTAGGTGATTTGACTCATGGTTCTGGAGGTTGGGAAGTCCAAGACTAAGGGGCTGCATCTGGTGAGGGCCTTCTTGCTGTGTCATCCCCCTGGTTGAAGGCAAAAAGGCAGAGCATGTGCACGAGAGAGAGAGAAAGAAGGAAAGGAATTTGAACTCATCCTTTTATCAGGAACCCAATCCCTCCAAAGTGAACCCACTCCAGCAATAACAGCATTAATCCATTCATGAAGGCAAAGGCCTCACAACTTGATCACCTCCTTAAGGTCTAATCTCTCAACACTATTGCTTTAGGGACTCAATTTCCAACACATAAACTTTGGGGGACATATTCAAACCATGGTACATCATTTCTTATTAACGTGATTTTTCAAAGTATTGCCTTCATTAATAGTCTTTTATTCACTAATAGGTAACCTCACATGTGTACACCTGTTGTCTACAGCTAACTCCCAGGCCCCTTCTCTGTTCTATTGATTAGGCTTCTTTGATTGCAATTAAGAAAAACACAATTTAGGCTGGGCATGTTGGCTCACGCCTGTAATCCCAACACTTTGGGAGGCTGAGGTGGGTAGATCACTTGAGGTCAGGAGTTCAAGACCAGCCTGGCTAACACAGCAAAACCCCATCTCTACTAAAAATGCAAAAATTCGCTGGATGTGGTGGCGCACACCTGTAGTCTCAGCTATTCAGGAGGCTGAGGGACAAGAATTGCTTGCACCCTGGGTCAGAGGTTGCAGTGAGCCAAGATCGTACCACTGCACTCCAGCCTGGGCGACAGAGCGAGACTCCATCAAAATAAAATAAAATAAATAAAATAAAACTCAAAGTCATTTATGCAAGCACAAGACTCTATTGGCTTATATAGTTGGAAGTACTGGGTTGGTCAGAATTGAAGCAGTAAGTAACAGAACCAGGGCCTCTGGACTGGAACTAGGAATTCTAAGTGGCCATATCTCATCTGTATCTGTATTTTATGATTTTCTGTTTCTCTTTATTTATAGAGCTCAGTCTCCTCTACTGCAGAAAGGCTTTGGCCATGCAACAGAAATGTGGCTCCTGGCCTCCCCAGCTAAGCAACTCCAGTAGAAAAATTCCTTCTCGTGTTGTGTGTATGTCAGTACAAAGGGAAGGATTCTGACCATTCTCCACATAAAATCAGTCTATTATTGGGACATTGGATGATTCTGGAGAGGGTTCCTGTAAGCCACAGCCCCAGTACAAACCCATGGAATAGGGGAAGGAAAGTTCTCCCTCAAAAAGGATGCTAAACAGCAATAGTTTTAAAAAATATCCTTTACTACCATTAATCAAATAATAAGGGGCTTATAGGCAGAAATATCATCAGGGGAAAATTAAGGCAGAATAATTGTTAGGATCACACCCTGGAAACAGCTTTCCTGGGTGAATTCCAACCTCACACTTATAAGCTATGGGACCAAATTACAAGACCTCTTTAAGCCTCACTTTTTTCACCTGTAAAAAGAGAGACCAGTGTTCCCTATGTCGGTAAATTACCATGAGGATTAAATTGATATAAAATGCCAAGCACAAAGTAATGATTATAACAGTCGGCTATTGCTGCTTCTATCACTATATTGCTATTAGTATTAAGATCATACAACAGGTACATAGTAAATTCTAGAGTCTGAACTAAAGCAATGCCCCCTGATGCCTGACCTAAAGCACTTCCTGTTACAGTGTGAATTAGAGCAGGTGAGCATTGGAGAGCAGCAGGTAAAACAGTAGCAGAGGTGAGTTAAGCAGGATTATGCTGCTGACATTTCTAGATCCTTGCCAGAGGCCAAGTGGCCAGTGACCTCTTCTTTATTTCTTACTTTATAATTACTATTATTACCCATTTTATAGAAGAGGAAACTGAGGCCTAGAGTGATCAACTTGCTAGCAGGGTCACCCACCTAGGAGGTAATGGAAGCTCTCCTTTAGGGCCTTGCTGATGCATTAGCAGAATAAGCAGGTTCCTTAGTGCCCTGGCTAGACAGGATGAACGCTCGTTTCTTTTGTCACTGCACTTGCCTAGTGGGCTGTCCAGCTCATGGTTGGCACTCAGTCTTTTCAAAGAACAAATGTCAACCATGACAATTGATGACGAAGAAAGCAGAAAAATGTAGCACTCAGACTCCACCAAGGTGTATGTTACTTTGAAGTTATACATTTCCCCCAAATAAATAATTGTCACTATAGTCACTATTTTGTTAATTAGATGCACCACTTCCATGCAAACTTGGAACTGATTTTTGTTGCAAGAATGAACTTTGATCTACCTAAGACTTCACCAGTCTCATTTTTTACAATCCAGAAATTTCAAAATAATAAGTGTATGCTAGGTCATCTGTAGACCTGTTTCTCTTTGTTACTCAACCCCACAGTCTGACAGTCTGCTCTGAATTTCTGTGGGCTGTATCATTCTGTACCTGCAGGAGAGCGGTGACTCAGCCTGTGGAATAACTCCCTTTCCCTTATTATGACATGTCACCTTTATTTCATTGCTGTGGCATGTTTCTTGCCCTGTGGCTGAAAAACAAGGCAACCCAGTCAGGAAACCAAAGCAGATTCTCTACTTCTGAGTCAAAGCGTGAGGTCTGCCAATCTAGACCTAGAAGACATGCTCTTACACCTCGCTTAATCATCCAAGGAAGTTGATTTTCTCTTCCTCAACCCCATCCCTTCCTTCCCTCCAAGCCCCCAAGAGGGCATAACCATGGAGCTATTTTTACCTGAAAAATAAATCCAGGGGACGAGATCTTTTAGGTTGCATTTATCAAAACAGTGAATGTTCAGATTGTTGACTTATTTAAACATTAAATATTTGTCTCTGCAAGGATTGATTTATCCGGTGTTGGTAGTACTGGGTTACACGCAAGGATTCTATGAGTTACACACTGGGAGTCTACGACTGCATTGCAGCTGGATTGTCAGACTGTCTGTGGTCACGGAGACAGCACGGATAATGAATGAATAGGAATGTCAGGGCTTTGAGATTTTCGAGCCCCTTTCCTTATCTGGAAATGGGGATTAAAAAATAACTCCTTTTAGGGTTGTTGTAAATGAGAATATATGTAAATACATGTAAGAAGATATCTCTTATCTATATCAAAGTAACTTTTCCTATTGACTTGCTGTGTAACCCTCACCACGATACCGGTTTCTGTGTTAGTTGTCCCAAATGATAAAACAGAGATAATTGTATTTGCCTCTAAATCATGTTTTCAAAAACTTGAACTAATAAAAGTATAAATTAGTATACATTTTCTGGAGGCAATTTAGTTTTATCTATCAAAAAATTTTATATATATATATATATATATATGCATGTGTGTGTATATATCTCCTTTAATACAATTTTACTTTAGGAATTTGTTGTAAGAAACTAATCAGATATTATTCGTAAGTATGTTAATCATGACATTGTTTATAATATGAACAATTACAACAACCTACAAATCCCACAAGAGAAGATTGGTTAGGGTAAATTATTACACATCATTATATAAAGGAATATCATCTGTGCAGTCAGTAAAAGTCATGTTGTAGAAGAATATTTATTTTTATGGCAAATGTGTGTTCTGTAAACAGCAAACAGCCAAAAGGATACACTGGTATTTTTAATAAATAAGAAATACTCATACATGCATGGAAAAACACACTGGAAGGCACACCCTGACACATTCATCGTAATGCTCTCTGGTTGAAATCCAAGTGATTTTTGCTGTCTTCTTTTGTGCTTTTCTGTGTTTTACAAGTTTTCTTTATTTCTGTAATTAGAAAGAAAGATCTTAACATATGCTGTTAAGCACATCTCATTTTCAAATGAGCATTATTGTTCAATCCATTATTTCTACCTTTAAAATGCTTTAGAACTACTTAGACAAAACTTTGTAGGCCAGGTGCGGCGGCTCATGCCTGTAATCCTAGCACTTTGGGAGGCCAAGGCAGGTAAATCACAAGGTCAGGAGTTCAAGACCAGCCTGGCCAACATGGTGAAACATCGTCTCTACTAAAAACACAAAAATTAGCTGAGTGTGGTGGCATGCGCCTAT
This sequence comes from Theropithecus gelada, assembly GCF_003255815.1. Lineage (NCBI taxonomy): Eukaryota > Metazoa > Chordata > Mammalia > Primates > Cercopithecidae > Theropithecus > Theropithecus gelada. The sequence continues at coordinate 208,372,697 of NC_037668.1, read as the reverse complement.
AATCCCAGCTACTTGGGAAGCTGAGGCAGGAGAATTGCTTGAATCCAGGAGGCGGAGATTGCAGTGAGCCAAGATTACGCCACTGCACTCCAGCCTGGGCAACGAGAGTGAAACTCCATCCCAAAAAAACAAAAAAAAAACAAAAACATTTTAAATGTAGGCATTGAAACAAGGCTGAGAGGAAATGTTAGCAATGCTACCTGCGTGTCATGGCTCATAGGTGATTTCATGTTTGCATCTTATACTTTGTGTTTTCAAAGTGTCTACACTCTACATGTGTAACTTTTATACAGCAGAAAAGTGCTAGTAAAATGTCTGTTGAATAATTATTATTTATAAAGAGCAATATTTTCTGAATGTCTTCTGTGAAAGCCACTTTATTCGGGCTTTTATCTTAGCTGAATTTAGTTTATCTTACACTCAGTTTAACTGGCTCAAAGAAAGCCCCTGTTTCTCAGTTGCACACTGCCTATTTGGAACAAAACCGAATTTCTTTTTAAAATCTTTCATTCCTACTTAGGGTCACTTTAATTTGCAATACTGAGTTGTTCAAAGCTCAAGCCCCAAGATGCCTGAGGGAACACAGCGCTCAAGCACAGCCAGCCAAACCCGAGGAAGGCCTGAAAACCTTCTAGGCCCATCTGGCCTCGTGGGATTGTCAGGTGGATTCTAGATCAAAGGGGTTTCAGTAAATGCATTAACTCTAGGCTCTTGCTTTCCCCTAAGCCTAGGATCCACTGGATGCTTGCCCATTTGGGCTGAGACCTACGGTGGCTGTTTTTGGAACAAGGGTGTCTTGAGGTCACATCTAAAGCACTGAGTTTTATGTCTGGTAAAACAACCAGAACGTGTTTACTAACATGAATGATAATTCCAAGGTCAATTCTGGGTTTCTAGCAAAAGAAAAAAAAAAAACATTGATATTCAGGATAGGGATAAAGAGTAAACAAAGTTATAGGTCTAGGGCTGAAACGCCCTGTGTGGTGAACTACTGTACAGATGCCTGTCTATGACCGCTCTTCAATGCACACCCACCCTCTCGCCAACAAACTGGACCTTATCCTGGACATACGATGGGCAAATAAATTTGAGACCAGATAACATTTGCCCCCATCTTTTTTCTTTTATTAAAGGACAAGAGTTACTTTTAGTTTCTGAGGAATCTTTATACTATTTTCTTTTTTTTTTTTTTTTTTTGAGACAGAGTCTCGCTCTGTCGCCCAAACTGGAATACGGGGTTGCCATCTTGGCTCACTGCAGCCTCTTCCTTCTGGGTTCAAGTGGGACTATAGGCACCTGCCACCACGCCTGGCTAATGTTTTTGTATTTTTAGCAGAGATGGAGTTTCACCATGTTAACCAGGCTGGTCTTGAACTCTAGACCTCAAGCCATCAGCCCCCCTCGACCTCCAAAAGTGCTGGGAGTACAGCTGTGAGCCACTGTGCCCGGCCTCAGAAGTTACTTTCATATTCAAAAAAGACTCTTACTGACAGATGTGAGCAATGATGATGTGTTCTTAGAATAAACACCACCACAGATTTTTTTAAATGAAAAGCAATAAAACTAACAAAGTATTTCAGCTGGTGGTACCACAGGGCACTCGGTTGCTCAGGCCAGAAATCTGGGAACCACCCTGGCCTTCCCCCTCTCCTTCAACCCCACCTCCGATTCCAAACCATCGCTTAGTTTTCTCTAGACCATTCCCTTCTCCAGTTGCCTACTGGTGTCCTAGCCTGGTCCTTATGACAGCCTAGCTTGCCCCCTGTGTCTGCGTGCAGAGCAACCTTTGCCCTTTTCCCAGAGTGGTCCTCGTGGAATGCAGGCCTCACTACTTCATTCCTGCTTAAATCCTTTCCTTACTTGGATAAAACCTGAGCTCGTGGAAGTGACATTTGGAGATCTCAGGGGTGTAGCCTTCCCATCTCTCTCTAGCCCCTCTACCACGCCTGCTGCCCACCTCCAACCTCAGCAACATCTGAACTTCCCGTAGCTGCCTGTACCCCAGTGGGGCTGGGCCCATAAGTGGCAGGACCCAGTGCACAGTGAAATTGCAGTGCCTCTTGTTCAAAACACGGATTCAAAGCTAAAATTACCAAGAATTTCAAAATGACAACCATAGTGCAGTAAACCCCAAGCACAGGGCCTGTGTGGGTACTCAGGCCACACACACATAGCCCTCAGGTATCTTCACTTCTGCTCCCCTGCCCCTCCAGTGCTTTGCCTAGAATGTCCTGCACAGTCTCAATTCCTACTCTCCTCCTTCTCCGTCAGCTGTAAGAATCACTTGGCTCGGCCGGGCGCGGTGGCTCACACCTGTAATCCCAGCACTTTGGGAGGCCGAGGTGGACAGATCACAAGGTCAGGAGATCAAGACCATCCTGGCTAACACGGTGAAACCCTGTCTCTACTAAAAATACAAAAAATTAGCCAGGAACGGTGGCGGGCACCTGTAGTCCCAGCTACTCAGGAGGCTGAGGCAGGAGAATGGCGTGAACCCGGGAGGCAGAGCTTGCAGTGAGCCGAGACCGCGCCACTGTACTCCAGCCTGGGTGAAAGAGTGAGACTCCATCTCAAAAAAAAAAAAAAGAAAGAAAAAAGAAAAAAAAAATCACTTGGCTCAGGGACTGGTGCCCAGAAGTCTCCCCAAGCTTCCCTTTCCATGACCTCAGGCCTGGAGCAGGGGTGGGGATTCCTCCTCAGTACTCCCTCTAGACCAGCAATTCCCAAAGGTTGATCCACCAACCACCTACTACATAAGCACCTGGGATGGGTGTTAAAAATGAATCTGACTGGGTGTGGTGGCTCACACCTGTAATCCCAGCAGTTTGGGAGGCTGAACAGGGAGAATTATTTGAGGTCAGGAGTTCAAGACCAGCCTGGGAAACATAGCGAAACCCCGTTTCTACAAAAAATTTAAAAATTAGCCAGGCATGGCTGTGCATGCCTGTCATCCCAGCTACTTGGGAGGCTGAGGCAGAGGATGGCTTGAACCCGGGAGGTCGATGTTGCAGTAAACTCAGATCACACCACTGCACTCCAGCCTGAGTGACAGAGTGAGACCCTGTCTCTAAAAAATAAATAAATAAATAAATGAGAATGAATCTGAATCTCAGGGGACAGGGCCTAGGCCTCTGCCCTTTAAAAGATCATCAGCAGAGCTCTTTGCAGGCTGAGATTTGAGGATGAGTGTGCACAGCACACAGGCGCCTCGTCAGGGTCTGTGCTCCGTTCCTTTGCTTCCTTCACGTCGAGCACCATGCCAGGCAGGCAAGCACTTGCTTGATGTCCACGCCTACCTGTGGGACGCAGCTAGCCTCTTCCAGCTTGAGGTCTGCCTTCAGAATCCCACCTGGACTTCTCGGTGACAATCCTGAGTCCTCATGGGGAGTTCATGCATCTCCGCATGGCCGCAGTGACTGGGCCAGCTGGTACGGGCCACTGAGGGTCCCCAAGGGTGACCCATGGGGTTGGCACTTCCTGGATGGGGCCGCCAGCTGGTCTGTGCTGGGTCCTTGGCTTCCATTATCTTGTACCCCCAAGCAAGACTCAGCGTGTGCCTTGGCTTCCTGAGAGCTCCAGAAGGGAGGAGAGAGAGGACGCTCTCTCCATAGCTGTGTGCGTGACAGAGCATCTCATTTTCTCTGAGGCTGAGAGTCCTCGTGTGAGTCTCCAGGCAGGCTGTGGGCCAAGGAGACTGCAAACGGTGCCACGAGGCCCCACACTGGCAGCATTTCCTCAGCTGTCTCCCTCTTCTTCAATGAAGAGATGGCAACAGGAAATGAGCTAAAAAACCCAGGGGCCTGGCTCTGGCTTGTGTCAGGCCCGGAGAGAGTGAGAGGCAGCAGTGAGCTCAGCTGTGGCCATGTTTGCCCTGGTCCTGGCCCCAGGGCTGGGAGTGTTGATCATAGAATCCAGGGAGCTGTCCCCCAAGCCCGGAGCCAGCCCAGTCCCTACCCCTCCATGCCTGGGAGGCAGAGCAGCACCCATAATGCTGTAATGATCTGGGTGCAGGCTGCCTCCTGCCCAAGGCCCCAGCGCAGAGTGCTGGGCATTTCCTTGCACTGGGCTTAGGGCTTCCTGACCTCAAGGGGAAGAATTCACCTGGGGGTGGTGGGTGTGCAGAGGGAGAGCAATTGGCCTGAAATCTTTGGCCGCCATTCATTCCTGTCTTCCCTGGTGGAGTGCCAGCACTGACAGGTGCAGCTCAGTGATCAAACACTCATTCCGTGCAAAAGCGTCCTCTCTGCTGGGCTCACCCTTGGCTTAGCCCTGAGGTCCCAGCTGGCCACACTCCCAAGACCAGCCCACAGCCCTCCTGGATCAATGAACCTCTCCATGAGCAGGCCAACAGGGGCCCTTGGGTCTCCCCACTGCCCTCCTGCAGGGCATCAAGGGTCCCCTTGAGCAGCAGCCTCTTTTTTTTTTTTTTTCTTTGAGATGGAATTTCTCTCTCATTGCCCAGGCTGACGTGCAATGCTGCAATTTCAGCTCATTGCAACCTCCGCCTCCTGGGTTCAAGTGATTGTCGTGCCTCAGCCTCCCAAGTAGCTGGGATTAGAGGGATGCGCCACCATGCCTGGCTAATTTTTTGTATTTTTAGTAGAGACGGAGTTTCACTATGTTGGCCAGGCTGGTCTCGAACTCCTGACCTCAGGTGATCCACCCACCTCAGCCTCCCAAAATGCTGGGATTACAGGCATGAGCCACTGCACCCAGCTGAACGGCAGCCTCTTTTGTCCCTGTTTGGAGGTGTAAGCACCAGAAGCTAGAGGACCGCTTCACAAAAACTTGGTCCTCTCCCTCCTGTTTTGATTAGATCCAAAGTGCTTTCGCTCTGTTTCAAAACTATTTTGGGTTTATTTTATGGCTGTTGTTTCAAAGATGAGCTCTTTCTAATTAGGGGCATGATCAGATTAGAAGCCCGTGCCAGCCAAACTAGGCAAAACGTCTGGGCCTCCAGGAAGCCGGTACAGGGAGGAGAGCCCTGCGGTTCCCTCAGCATGAAGGAGGACAGGTTGCCGCACGGACCATTAAACAATTGTCTGGGAGCCAGTTGTCTGGTGGTCTGCCTATGGTTGCCTGAGTAAGCAGATGTCTCACGGATCAGGAGATAATCAAGCCACTTACGTATCTAGTGCTTCAGCCATGCACAGTATCTCGCTATCCCCCTGAAGTTTTCCTTAATCATGATCATCATTACCCAATAATCATAGCTTAAATTCATGGAGTGCTTGATATGTGCAAGGCATGGTGTGCAAGGCACGGTTTGGAGACTTAAAGGGTTTCATTAAACGCCATAATAACCCTGAAGTGTTGCAGTTGTTAGCGCTGTTGATAGATGGGGTGACTGAGGCTTGGAGGTGGGGATAACCAGTCCAAGGTCAGACAGATGGGAAAGTTTAGGCTGCACCCGATGCTGCAGCTGTAATGAACCTTGGCAGGTACTGTTCCCTTAGTGGGTCTCACCACAGGCCCCTTCCCTTGTGCAGCCTGCCCATTTAGCAGAAGAAGCGATCAGTCCTCCACCTCCCTGTAGTCCTGCCTCAGCTCTCTATAGCATTTCTGCCACCTGTGGTATTACACACACACACACACAGAGAGAGAGAGAGAAAGAGACAGATATATATATACACACACATATATGTATATATAGGTATATACAGGTGTGTATATATAGGTGTATATATAGGTGTGTGTGTGTATATATATACCTATATATATATATATATATGATTTGGTCTTTGCCCTGGTTCCTGACACAGAGCTCCTAAAACCTTTGGAATGTCCTGAATGATGGGAGTGCCCTTTGTTATTGATAATAAGCCTTTTTGGTACACCTGGGTTTAGGCTGATGAGATGCTCACAGGGGTTACCCAAGCATCACCCACCCCACCTCCATAGAGAGAAGAGGGGCTGGGAGTTGAGTTCAACCATCAATGGCCAGTGATTGAATCAATGATGACTACCTAATGAAACCTCCATGAAAAACTCTAAAGGAGCTGGGCACCGTGGCTCACACCTGTAATCCCAGCGCTTTGGGAGGCCAAAGCAAGAGGATCACTTGAGCCCGGAAGTTTGAGACCAGCCTGGACAACACAGAGAGACTGTGTCTCTACAAATAATTTTTAAAAATTCGCCAGATGTGGTGGCATGTGCTTGTGGTTCCAGCTACTCAGGAGGCTGAGGCAAGAGGATCACCTGAGCCTAGGAGATCAAGGCTGCAGTGAGCCGTGATCATGCCACTACACTCCAGCCTGGGCAACAGAGCAAGACTTTGTCTCAAAAACAAACACACACACAAACAAAAATTCCCAGACAGATCTAAACCACGGAGTTCGAGGAGCTTCCAGGTTGCTGAAGACATGTGCCGGTGGGGAGGGGGGTGTGCCCCGCCTCCATGGGGACAGAGGGTCCTGGGCTCAGAACCTTCCAGACCTCGTCCTCTGTACCTCTTCATCTGGCTGATCATTTGTCTCCTTTATAATAAACCGTAATGTAAGTACAGCATTTTCCTGAGTTTTGTGTTCGTAGTGAATTACTGAACCTGATGGGGGCTCAGATGTGAGGTTGGCTGGGCAGAAGTGTAAGTAGCTTGCTGTTTTTGTCTGTTTGGGTTGCTATACAAAACCTCAGACTGGGTAATTTATAAACAACAGAAATGTATTGTTCATTCTTCTGAGGCTGTGAAGTCCAAGATGAAGGTGCCAGCAGATTCAATGTCTGCTGAGGGCCTTTTCCTCATAAATGGCAGCTTCTATGTGTCCTCTCATGGCTGAAGGGGTGAATGAGCTGCTTCTAGCCTGTTTCCTAAGGGTCCCATTCATAAGGACTCCACCCTCATGACCCAATCCCCACTCAAAGACTCTACCTCTTAACACCATTGCAGTGGGGAATAGGTATCAATATGGATTCCAGAAGAACACAGACATTCACACCATAGCACATGGGACCCTATTTGTGGCTGGAATCTGAAATGGGAGCTGTTTTCTTGGGCTGAGCCCTTAATCTGTGGGGTCTGGGCTCAATCCGGGTAGTTAGTGTCAGAAATGAATTGGCTTGTAGGACACCCAGATGGTGTTGGAGAATCTGAGAACTGATTGGTTGTTGCTGGAAAAACCACCACACCCTCTACTGAATCTGAGAACTGATTGGTTGTTGCTGGAAAAACCACCACACCCTCTATTGAACTGTGAGCTTCATAGGTCCAGAGTGGGACTGGAGTTGCTGTTTCAAGAACATCAGGCCGGGCGTGGTGGCTCATACCTGTAATCCCAGCACTTTGGAAGGCTGAGGCGTGTGGATCACCTGAGGTCAGGAGTTCGAGACCAGCCTGACCAACATGGTGTAACCCCGTCTCCACTAAAAATACAAAAATTAGCTGGTCATGGTGGCGGGCGCCTGTAATCCCAGCTACTTGGGAGGCTGAGGCAAGAGAATCGCTTGAAACCAGGAGGCGGAGGTTGCAGTGAGCCAAGATTGCACCACTGCATTCCAGCCTGGGCAACAACAGTGAAACTCCGTCTCAAAAAAAAAAAAAAAAAAGATCAGGGGTCAGGGGTCGGCACAGTGCCTGGAACACCATAGGTGCTGATTTGACCCATTAATCGCAATTTCAGGCTGTTAGTCTCCAGGCTTGGTTCCCAAAACGTCTTCCTCTTCAGTTGAGTTAATGAAACAGATATTTCCCGGGTTGGTCATGGTAAGCATGGTCTTCAAGTGGCAGGTGTTAGTGAGTTTCAGAGCACAACGCCTAAGGTCATATCGATTGTTGGTGACATAACAAGGACCCATCGCCTCAGTCTCATGACTGGGACACAGTCCCTCAACCTCACTACCTTTCAGCTTTCCAAAGTGTCCTTCCTTATTCGAAGCCACAGCAGTTCCATAGCACCAACAGAGAATCACATCGCTGTGAAGCTGCAGCAGCCTGCCTTAGGACATCTGATGAAAATGGTTTCCAGCTCTGTCATCCCCATTCCAGACTCTGAGTTGGATACTTTTTTCCCCATAAGGCGGAATAATTGACCCTTACATCCCGGCTTTCCCCTCCCACCGAATGTTGTGTATCTCAGGACTGTGAGACTCAAATCCTCTCTCCTCTGAAGATGCAGAGAGCTCAAGGCAGGTGGGGAGGGAGATGGTTCCAGAAAGGCCCCTACTGCTGTCAGCAGCTTCCAGGGCAGAGTCGATTCACTGGGGCGAGCAGTTCCTGAGTATGGAGACCGGCTGGGTATCCATCATCAGCGCCTTCCTCTCCTGGAAACGGCTTCTTCAAAAGGGTCTGTGTCAGCCTTGCTGGTGGGGAGGCCTGCTCTGAGCCTCCAGGGTTGTTGGAAGGTGGAGCCGGAAGGTGGAGCGGGGGTGGGGGAGGAGTGAGGAGGAGGCCTGGAAAGCTGCCATCAGAGTGCGGCTGGTGACAGCAAGAATCTATCAATCTTGCCTGCAGAGCCAAATACGGTGCTGGGGCTCAATAGGTAATAAACAATGGTCACATTGCAGGCTGGACAAGGAGAGACATTACAGATGAGAGGGAGGGCAGGCCTGATGTCACCACGTGTGCGGTCCTGGCTGGTGCTGACTGCACCGCCCCTCCCGGCTCACCCCAGGGTGCAAGGAGTCCATATTTGTCCTTGTTGAGTCCACTTGTGTTTTCATTTAATTTTTTAAATTTTTGTACAGATGGGGTCCTGCTCTACTGCCCAGGCTGGTCTCAAACCCTGGCCTCAAGCAATCCTCCCACCTCGGCCTCCCAAAGTGCCATGATTGCAGTCATGAGTCACTGCGCTGGCCCTCACATATGTTTTTCCTTGATGTGCTCAAAAGGGGGAAACTGAGGCCTGCTTGTCATGTTGCAGGGGTATTCTTGGTGCTGTGCCATGGCTCCTAGGCTCTCAGAGGTATGGCACGGATTGAGCCTCGTCTCACTGTCTTCACTTGCTTTCAGTAGCATCATCTGCGCATTGCCAGACTCTTTGCAGCGATGGGAGCACATATTGTTACTGGAAATGGCCAGAACTGGCAAGTTTTTTTTTTTAGCATAAATGGTTTAAGCACACATTATTAAAATCTCAGTTTTAGCTATTCCAGGATAGCTGTGTGTAGAGAGCTGGGGAACACGCAGATGGCTAAGGACCTGAGGACAGCTTGGCTGGAGAGACAAACACTTGCACATAAACGTCTGAGAATAAGCACTGTATTTTCTAGCCCAGGGCCAAAGAGTAAGCAAGGCAAGGATGTGAGGCAGGGGCCCGAGAAGACATCAATGGCATCTTTCTGTACCTTAGGTTCATGCATTGGCTTCACCAACAGGGTGAGATCTGTTCCTTTTCCTTGTGCCTCTGTGTGTATTGGGGTTTTTTCTTAACAATCAGATTTACCTGGAGCTCGTGTCCCATATAATCACACAGAAAAATGGCAGTGAGGGAGGTAGCATCACATCCTGCTGAGAAGAGCACAGGACTCTGAGCCGGAAAGAACTGGCTTTGAACCCCAGCTGTGACCGTGATCGACCGTGAGCCCTTAGAGCAGTCAAGTAACTCACTGAGCTTCCATCTGCTTGTCCATGCAACGGGGGACTCCCATCCGCTCAGCAGGGCATTGTGAGAATCAGAAATCGCTCTCGAAAGAGCCCAACATAGTAGGTTTTCAATAGGTTATAGTTGCTCTTGAAGCGAATGTGGGTTCTTCTAAACTGAAATGATTAACTGCCTGGAGGTGGTTAATGGCTAGGAACTCTCCTTACCCCTGCTGTACATTTTTGCGGTTCAGAGCTCTTTCCAACAGGCTGTGGCTTTAAAAATGCAGATAGCTCCTGCTAAAGAGATAAAGCTTTCCCGAGGAAGCTAAAGGGCATCCTGTTCTGATTAGCACTGACTCTGTCTGGACTGTAATGCCTGCGCCCGCGTCAGTCACAGAATGCTGAGCAGGGATCCGGAGGCTGCTTTGAAATGTGATTGCAGGCCTGACCATGAGACTAGAATACATCACCATCATTCTGTCGGTCACCCTCAAGGAAAATCCACTGAAGGTTTCAGAAAAAAAAGCCTGGGAAGGGGTCTGCAGCCTGCCATGTGGGAGCCTGAAGTGGTGATGGCCAAGATGCATCTCCTGGGCTGCCCTGGAAGTGACAAGCTTCCCAGTGTGTCAGGACAATGTGGCTGCCACACGGTGCAGGGAGGGATGGTCGCCATATGCAGGCCACATTGACCGTGCACGCTGATCTGACCCAGTGCTGTTACCCTGCAATCACTGTCTGAACGAAAAATCAGGACATCCATGCGCATTTGCTTCATGTTGTTCAGGATGGAAAATCCACATCCTTTGTCCCCCAAGAAAAAAATCTGTGAGGCCATCAGTCTAAGCTTTAAAGGTCATGGAGGGAAAAGGTACCAGCGCCATCTAACTCTGCTGGACCAAATCCATGAGGGGAATGAGGTGAAGATGGGAAATGAATCAGGACGTCTAAAAAGAGAGGCAAACCATTATTAATGCAAGAGTGGGACTCAGCCTCACATTCTACTTATTAGCCTTCATTGTAAGCTTGCAATTCATAGGACTCCCACAATGAAGCTACATTAAGAATAGTAGATTAAATAAATAAATAAAGAGTAATGGAAGTATGTGATGATTGCCATTTGTCACCCATAAAGATCCACATTTCTACTCTGTGGCAACAAAATCAGTGATCTAAATATTAACCAGTAGCGCACATTGTAAACACTTACTTATATATTATGATCACCATAAAGTCATTACAACAGAAATAAAAACTATTTTTTATTTTAACTATTAATATTCATCAAATGTTAATGAAAATACCTAACAAATAATTATGAAAAACACATTGCTTAAGTAATAAAGATAAAAGAGATGATAATCGTTGTGAATATTTAATCTGCAAAATAAAGAACATACCATTAATAAGACTTAATTATGTCATTAAATATTTAACTTTACTTTCACTACTAAATTTTGCTTGCATTTTGCATATTTTAAATGTAAAAAGCTTCTTAACAAGATTTGTAGTTTCAGCAACATAAAATGCCCGACCATTTAAGTTTGACTTACTGTCTTCATCAAATTGGTCAAACATCATTTTATTTGTCATTAAGTGAAATGAACAACCCTCTTTGCTGTTTATTACAAGTGACGCTTTATCCATAAGGGAAGCTTAATAATTGATTCCAGGTTTATACACACAAAAATGATGTTTTCTACTGGTGAAGAAAATGAATTGCCTTCCTTTTCCATTTTTTTTTTTTTCAGTATCACACAATCTCCCACATTTCCTACTGTTTGCGTAGGAGAATATAGATCTGATTTGACCTTAGCGTGCTACAGGATAAGTTCTACACCATCACAATTAGATCCATTCAGTTCCTCACCATTGACCCACCCCCATCACTTATAACTCTGGCTTTGGAGAAATCTCATTTCTTTGGTTTAAGATCAAAGAGAGTTGATTGGGTACAGTGGCTCATGCCTGTTAATCCCAGCACTTTGGGAGTTTGAGGCAGGAGGATTGCTTGAGGCCAAGAGTTTGAGACCAGCCTGGGCAACATAGCAAGACTCTCTCGCTACAAAAAATTTAAAAATTAGTCCCCTGTGGTGGCGTGTGTCTGGAGTCCCAGCTGCTCAGGGAGGCTGAGGCAGGAGGATCACTTGAGCCCAGGAATTCAAGGCTACAGTGATCTGTGATTGTGCCACTGTGCTCCAGCCTGGGTGACAGAGCGAGAACTTGTCTCTAAAAAAAGATGACAGAGGCTGGGCACGGTGGCTCATGCCTGTTATCCCAGCACTTTGGGAGGCCGAGGCGGGTGGATCACTTGAGGTCAGGAGTTTGAGACCAGCCTGGCCAACATGGTGAAATCCCATCTTTACTAAAAATATAAAAATTAACTGGGCATGGTGGTGGGCGCCTGTAATCCCAGCTCCTCGGGAGGCTGAAGCACGAGAATTGCTTGAACCCGAGAGACGGAGGTTATAGTGAGCTGAAATTGCACCACTGCACTCCAGCCTTGGCAACAGAGCACAACTCCATCTAAAAAAAAAAAAAAAAAAAGACAGAGAGCAAGTTAGATGCCTAGTACTGGCCGACCTGCAATCAAGGGTAGTCTCAGATCTCTGGAACTTAACTCAACACGAAGCCAGGGTCTCCCTCTCAGGTGCCCAGCATGGGGCCTGGCTATCTCTTCCACCGTCTCCTCTCATGCCCCTTTGGGACCTGGGCCTTGGATGACCAGTACCTGGGTGGGTGGAGCACAGGTACTCTGGGGCGGCGTCAGGCATCTCTGTGCATTGGGACAGGCAAAGCTTTCTCATCCGTGCATCTGCATCTCCTGCACTCCTGGTGAGGCAGCTGAGGCAGTGGGGTAAATGCCCATGCTAGCCTTGTCCTTTGCTGGCTAAGACTTAAAGAGCTCTGTGTTGGAAGCGGAAGGAGAATCCTGACATGCCTGCCACTTGGGCAGTACCTCAACCTGGCTCTGAGGGCCAAGGGGAGCAGCTGGACAAGGTGCAGGTTGGCCCAGGCCTGAGGGCCTCTCTCAGGATACAGGAACCTTCAGAGCTAAAACCAAGGATGGTTCCAGACAAATCTGGAGGGCTGGTCACCCCTACAGTGTCTCTGGTCTGTGAGGCTCAGAACAGTCCCGGATGAGACCTGGAGGGGCAGAACAAGTGGAAGACAAAGAAGTCTGTTTGAAAAGGCCTCTTCCTGTCCTGGCAACGGCTGGAAAGAACAGGAAAAGGCAGGGGGAAAGCCTGAAGTCCCAAGGAGAAATACAATGTTTCCATCCTTGGGCATGGACAGCGGTCTGGAGCTCAGTGCTTCTTCCGTTTAGGAATTCCATTACCTAGTCTCCAGGGCTCTCTGGCGGCTTGAGCCCCCGGATGCTCTGGTGGAGGCTGTGAGCCGCTCCTCCGCCCTCCTCCCGCCTGGCTGTCGGCCGCCACTGCCTGTGCAGGAGGCTCATCGCTATGCCAGGGCTGTAGGTCTGCTCAAAGCTTCCCAGTCACCAGAAACATGTTCCTCTGGGGCTGCCTTTCCCACTTGGCTGGCGGTGCCTGACTTGCATATGAAACCGGCCCTTGGGGGCAGTAGGCTGGCATGTCAACCTCTCAATGCTAGACCAACAGACCCGGCCAGACTCTCAAGGCAGCCTCAGCCTGCCCTTTCTTCCCAAGAACACATGGGGTCTTTTTAGAAGAGCCATCGTGAGAGATGCTAAAATTTCAACTTTGTAAGAATCAACAATGACCAGAATAATAATGGGGCACATCTACCTGACTCTACATGCTTTCACTTGTCTTAGAAGGGAGGTTTATTTTTTTGTTTTTTTTTCGAGACAGTTTTACTCTGTTGCCCAGGCTGGAGTACAGTGGCCCAATCTCGGCTCACTGCAACCTCCACCTCCTGGGTTCAAGCGATTCTCCTGCTTCAGCCTCCCGCATAGCTGGGATTACGGATGTGTGCCACCACGCCTGGCTAATTTTTGTATTTTTAGTAGAGACGGGGTTTCACCATGTTGGCCAGGCTGGTCTTGAACTCCTGACCTCTGGTGATCGGCCCCCCAGGCCTCCCAAAGTGCTGGGATTACAGGTGTAAGATACCACACCTGGCCGAAGGGAGCCAATTTTTGTGACATCTGTGGTTTCCCATTGTACCTTGAGCTACAGAAGCCAGGCAGGCCCCAGGGCTGCTGGTTCACTGGTGGTGTTGGAGGTGCTGCTAGAGGAGCTCGGCCCCAGCAGTGTTAAATGCACAGGCTGAAGCTCATCTTGTCAGTCAGCAAGATGCTGATTGAATGTCCCCAGGGGATTCTGAGACTGGGCCTTGTGATTTTAGGTGCTGTTGAAGGTCTGATCACTCCTGCACGCAGCCTGCCATTTCCTGGGGTTTTAAGGTTCTGCTCGGGACTGCCCCTTCCACATTGTCCTCCTTGGTCTCCCCGCTGAGCTAGGGCTTCTTCTCCAGGCTCTCCTGCCACTCTGTGCATAAATCCATCACTGCTCTTACTCCTGGAAGAGCAGGTGACCCTTGAACCACATGCGGGTTAGGGGTGCCAACCCCTTAACAGCGGAAAATCCACAAATGACTTTTGCCTCTCTCAAAACTTAACTACTAATAGTCTATGTTGACCAGAAGCCTTGCTGATAACTTAAACATTTGATTAACACACATTTTGTATGTTCTAGGTAGTAGACACTATTCTCACGAGAAAGTGAGCTAGAGAAGAGAAAATCGTAAAGAAGAGAAAATACATTCGCTCATCACGAAGTGGAAGCGGATCATCTTAAAGGTCATCATGCTTGATGTCTTCATGTCAAGTCGGCTGAGGAGGAGGAGGAAGAGGAGGGAGTGGTCTTGCCATCTCAGGGGTGGCGGAGGCAAAAGAAAATCCATGTAGAAGTGGACCCGTGCCGTTCAATCATGTGTTGTTCAAGAATCAACTGTGTAGACTTTCTTCTTCTCTAGACACGGGACTTCAAGATAGAAAGGACCCTCTGTCATCATCTTTGCATCTCCAACAGCCACAACAGTGCTTTATATACAACAAATGACCAATAAATGCCTATCAAATGCATTGAATAATGGAGAACGCCTTTCCTTCCTTTGAATCACAGCTTCAGGGATTACCTCTTCCAGGAAGCTTTTTGGGTTAATGGAGGGCACCTTCACCTTTCAGTATAACCCTAGCCCTCTCTTGTTTTTGAAAAGAGTTAATGGGGCATAATTAAGAGTCATATGTAATATTTACTAAGCACTTACGACCTGCCAGGCTGTATTGTAAGCAGTTTACATGCATTCCTTTACTTGGTTCTGCCAATAATCTGCTGAATTAAGTTCTATTACTATCATTCCCACTTTGCAGATGATGAAATTGAGAAACTGAGGCACAGAGAGGTTAAGAAACTTACTTAAGGCTGGGTGTGGTGGCTTATACCTATAATCCCAGCAGTTTGGGAGGCTGAGGAGGGAGGATCACCTGAGGTCAGGAGTTTGAGGTCAGCCCAGCCAACATGGCAAAATCTCATCTCCACTAAAAATACAAAAATTAGCCGGGTATGGCGTCGCACGCCTGTAATCCCACTACTCTGGAGACTGAGGCAGGAGAATCGCTTGAACCCGGGAGGTGGAGGTTGTGGTGAGCCAAGATCGCATCACTGTACTCCAGCCTGGACGACAGAGTGAGACTCCATCTCAACGGAAAAAAAGAAACTAACTTAAGTTGACATATGGCCAAAGTGGAGAAAGGATGAAATCCACCCAGTTTGACTTTAGGCCTGCTTATGCATGCTATCCTGCTGTCTCTGCGTTTTATTTTGGCTGCATATTGAATAAATGACTAAAAATCCAGAGCAGTGGTAACAGAACTTTCTAGTATGCAGAAATGTTCTATATCTGAATGTCCAATCAGTAGCCACTAGCCTTATGTGGCCACTGAGCAACTGAAATGTGACTAGTGTATCTCAGAAAGTAAATTTTCAAATTGTAATTAATGCAAATTTAAATAGCCACATGAGGTTAGTGGCTACTGTATGGGACAATGCCACTCTAGGAGAGAAAGGACCTATTTTTAAATTTTTAATTATTATGGGTACATAATAGCTGTCTATATTTATGGGGTACATGCGATGTTTTCGTACTGGCATACGATGTGTAATAATCAAATCAGGGTAATTGGGGTATCCATCACCTATCATTTCTTTGTGCCAGGAACATTTCAATTCCATTTTAAAATATAAAATAAATTATTGTAAACTATAGTCACCCTACTGTGCTACCAAATGCTAGATCTTATTTATAAGGAAGGACATATTTTAATTTTCTTTCCTAAACATCTAACCATGTAGCCTATGGTTATTGAAAGAAGGACTCTTTCTGAATGACTGAATGTTAGTATCTCTCTGTATTGGGGAAACATCCAGCGATCAGCCTGGAGTTAATCAGTGAAACAAACTCAATTTTAGTCCTTGAAGTCTCCTTTCTACTCAAGTGGCTTTCTGAGCACATGAAAAACGTACAATTCTAGTTTCTTCACTCACAGAGGCCTGGAGAAGATTAGGTGCTCAACAGAAGACTGGCGAACTAGAGCTGGCATAAGGGACAGGAAGGCGCTTCCCTTATCGATGCTAGACCTGGTCTTGGGCATTCTCTTATTCCATCCCCAAAACAATTGAGGGACCTACCTTCAATTGTAAAATAGGATTCCCATCTCACAGCTGAGGAAAACTCAGAAAGGTTAAGAAACTCCCTCAGAGAGAGGCACTCAGAAAGAGAGCTGTGGTTTCAGCTGGGTTTGCCTGATTCCAGCAGCCATGGATTGTGGTTGGAGGGTGAGGGGTCACTGTTCAATGGCAAAGGGAGGTACTCGAGGCTGACCATCTGTTCAAAGAGTGGGTGTGTGTAATTATCACTCCTATCGTGATGCAAGGCATGTGGTTGGAGTCAGTGCCTGAGCCAAAGAGACCTGTTTCCTTCCTTCCTTCCTTCCCTCCTTCCTTCCTTCCTTCCTTCCTTCCTTCCTTCCTTCCTTCCTTCCTTCCTTCCTCCCTCCCTCCCTCCCTTCCTTTCTTCCTCCCTCCCTCCCTCCTTCCTTTCTTTCCTTCCTTCCTCCTTCCTTCCTTCCATCTTCCTTCCCTTTTCTTGGCCCTCCCTTCCTCCCTCCCTCCTTTCCTCCCTCTTTCTATTTCTCTCTCTCATACACATAACACACATAATAATAAATCCAGATTTCAAAGATTCAGTATGAAAGGGTATAAAATATCTCATCAACAGTTTCTGAATTGATTTTGTTGAAATGATATTTTGGATACACTAGGGTTAAATAACATGACACAGAAATTACATTAAAGTTTATTTAACCTGTTTCTTTACCTTTTGGATGTGGCTACTAGAACATTGTAAATTCCATAGTGGGCCAGGTGAGGTGGTTCACGCCTGTAATCCCAGTGCTTTGGGAGGCCAAGGTAGAAAGATCGCTTGAGGCCAGGATTTTGAGACCAGCCATCTCTACAAAGAATTTAAAACTTAGCTGGGTGTAGTGTCTCACGCCTGTAATCCCAGTGCTTTGGGAGGCCAAGGTGGAAAGATCGCTTGAGGCCAGGATTTTGAGACCAGCCATCTCTACAAAGAATTTAAAACTTAGCTGGGTGTAGTGTCTCACACCTGTAGTCCCAGCTACGTGGGAGGCTGAGGTGGGAGGATTGCTAGAGCCCAGGAGTTCAAGGCTGCAGTGAGCTATGATTGCATCACTGCACTCCAGCCTAGGTGACGAAGTGAAACCCTGTCTCTATAGAAATAATAATAAATAAATAAATTGCATAGTGGCTCACATCATATTTCTATTAGACAGACTGGTCTACAGGACGCGTGTATGAGTCTGCATGAAAGACCAGTGACTTGTCAAAACTCTCCTCAGCCTGAGCAAATGATTTCATCCCATTAATACCCACACCGAAACAAAGTGAAACTGGCTGGGTACGCACAGACTTCGGCCTCTGCCTGGTCCGTGGCCCCTCTGGGGTATCATGCTCAGGGCACCAGCTGGAATTGCTCACTTTTTTTCCCTCTGCACGCAGAGCACTTGACGCTCTGTCATTTCTTTGCCTTGAATGGCACTAGCATTTCTTTCTTGAGCAAGGTGCTTCGTCATTCCTCTGAGGAAGGCAGGTGATGAAACCGTGACACAGAAAAATGGCCCGCTCTCTCCAAGGCCATTCCCAAAGGCCATGGCCGAGCCGAGCTGAGCATGCCGTCTACCATGAAGCTGACCACCGTCAACTGCCTGGACATTCTTTTCCGGCTAACGATCTTATGACAGGTGGACAGGTTCAACACACAGGCTTCCAGGGGGAAAGGATGGTGGTGTCTGATAGTCCCTGACCCCTCCCATGATCGTAGTATTCAACCCTCCCTGGGCTCAGTGACTTATTTCCTCCTCTTAGAGGTGGGAAGTGCCATAGTATTCCTCTTTGATGATTTAAAAGTGGTATATGCCTTTTACTCTCTCCTCTTTCTATCCAGCCCTTTCCTTTCTCTGTGCTGCTTTTACACCAGTTTCCATAGTAACAACCTCTATTGTATCCCTGACTGAGAAGAGAAATCATGCAGATGTTCGAAGGGATACAACACCTTCCAGCACCTATTTTGATGCACCGGCTCCTTATCTCCCTGCACTAATTTTCTCGTCCTTCTTTTCTCCTTACTGCTGCCTCTTCCTCCAGATACTTAAAAACTCATGCCAGGCTCCCTCTCTCCCCAGTTTGAGCCTGGGGGAGTGGGGAGTGCTGGCAGAGAAGGGAAAGGTCTCAGTGTGAATCTTAATCTTTCAGGTGGCTTCAGACAGAATGACAGGCACCAGTCCCAGACAGGACACCCACAACACAAAAGCTCTGGGAGGTAGAACTGAAAATACCAGAGCCCAAGAGCCATGGAAGATGGCTCTCCGACTGCCACCAGACAAGCACCCTTACCTGAATGCTTGCAGAATAAACAGACTAAAGAGACTGCCTTAGCTATCTGTGCCACCCACCCCACCCCGCTCGCCCCTGCCCCATCCTCATGAATAGCTCCTGCACCCTGTCTGTGAGTTTGAAGGTCTGTCTTCCTTCTCTGCACTTTCCTTGGAGAGATCAGTGACCTTTTCTGATGGGCAGGGCAGAGATGGAAATACAGCGCGTGCGCGTACACACACACACACACACACACACACACACACACACACACACACCCCAGGGCTTTGAAGACCTGCAACAGAGTTGCCCACCTTTCCTCCAGCGGCCAGGCTCAGCCGGCCACCTGGGAAGGCAGGAGGAATGGGGGTTTATTAGTCATCTCCCAAAATTGTTTGAAGAGTTCTTTGCACCATTCCTCCTCGGAACTGGACATGACTCTTTTGATTACACAAGCCTGACAGCCTGATCATAATAAACATGTAACTGAAGAGAACCTATTACTGTCCGGCGGCATTATTTGTTCACCTAAAGCAAAGCCTGAGCTATATTTAGCGTATGATGTCAGCGGGTTGTTTGGATTCTTGGAAATTGGCAGGAAGCCACCTCTCACATGATATATGAAATCACTGATAAATGCTTCTTTTCACCAAAAGAAAAACAGCTTAATAAATGTGGCCTTTTTCTGCTTTCATCTTCCCTCCCTTGCCTAGGCCCTCCCTCCCTCCCTCCCTCTCCTGCACCCTCCTTCCTTCCAGCCAGCCCCTCTCCCTCCACCTCCTCCCACCCCTGCCACATCTGGGATTTGTCTTTCTGTGGCACAGCTCAGCAGAGCCTGTGAAGTGGAAATGAGTTGCTCAGTATCACAGATCAAAATGAGGCTGTTGGGATGCTCAGGGTGTTTTTTTCCTCTCCTCGAGCCTGGAAGGCTGCCAAACTGCTCGTGAATCAGACGCACATGCACAAAAAGGCAAATCTATACAGCAGTGGCTTTATGGGGCCCGGTATTGACGGCGTAGCACTAGCTCTGGGTTGCTGTTTTGCAGGCGAGGATGGGAAATAGATAGTGATTCAGGACTGCCATTAAGTGTGGAAACAGCCCCTGTACAGATTGTGTGTAATAAACCCAGCACAGAGAGAAGCTGTAAGAAGCTCTGGATTTGCTGCCCTGGATCAGCCACGAGGCCCATGAAGTTCAAGTTCCCGATAGGTGTGGTGGTGAATACCTGGTGCTCTGTCTTCCCCATCCTGCACTGAGTCCGTTACACTCAAGCTGTCAGAGGGGTTGGAAGGGGTTGTGTGTGTGGAATTAAATTAATTCTTGCCCTCCTGTGGAGATCAGTTTATATGGCCTGAAGCACAAGATTTAATTACCCTTATCTTAGCTCGTGTAAAAACCAACATCATTATTGATCACGGAATCACCAGGTCCCTTTCACAATTAGCTGTAACATTTAACTCAGTGACCCCCTGCAGGCCATGGGAAACGGGGGAGCAGCAGCTCCCAGTGGTGGTTTATTGACATTTATTTGTCCTCAGCTTCATCCAGTGGCCTCGTCTTTCACTGGAAGATACTGTGAAGACAAGGGAGGGGCTTGTTTCAGCCCTTTAGTATCTTGGATACCTCCATGATAGTCCCACCTAACACAGGCTCTGTCAAGGCCAAGCAATCCTGGCGTGGGTGATATCAGCCACGGCCCTATGAGGGACCTGCAGAGTTTCAAAAACAGCACCGTGACACTGACTGCAACTGGCCTTTCTCCCACACCCACACATGCGCAGAGCTAGCTCGTCTTCATCCCGGATGGGAGACAAAAACAAAAAGGAAGGAGGAGGGAGTGAGAGCAAACCATGTCTGTGTTCTTGATGTAACCGCCTCGAGTTTTTCCTGGGGTGAGGAATGGATGCAGCAATGAATAGACAGGTGAATAGACAAACAGGTGAATGGACAGATGCTTACATTAATTAATCAACAGTGAGAAATACCACAAAATGAACACTGGTTGTAGGAAAAAGCTGTTCTTCCATCCAGTCTTTAAATTAGCATTCATCTGGGGCCCTATCATACAAACTGCAGATGAGTGGAGGGCTGTATTTTAATTGGAATTATTTTTTTTTCTTGCTTAAAATGAGGGGTGTTGAACCCAGATGCACTGTTACATCCCTTTCAGCCTCTGAAATTCAAAGGTTCTGTAATTCTGTGATTCTGCAACTTTATGAATCACTCAGGGTGAATTAACTTTTTTCTGGAAAGTAACTGTCCTCCTCTTCCCCCGGGTACAGCGAGTAACCTCTGCTCTGACTTAGGGTCCTATCCTCAGACATGGATGCTTCTGGAATCCTTCCTGCATGGGGGATTGGGACTTCTCTGGGACCCGAAGAGCCAATAAATACCCCTCCTCTGGATGGACATTTGTCCCCACCAAGAACACAGCTCATCTGGGCTCTCTGGAGGGCCCGGATAGTGTTTATAATGATGATGACAATTTCTGTTTTATGCAAAGAACAATTCTTTCAGCCTAAGCTGCTCAAGAAGTTTGCCGTCGTTTCTGTCAGCCCCAGATCTCACACAGAATCACACCGTCGCATCTGGCAGAGCACCAGGTGACAGGGACAAATAACTCACCCGCCCATCTCTGGGCCAGAGCTGGCCCACAGTTTCCCTGGCTCTGGGCCGCAGTCACAGCCTGTCTCATCACATTACCTTGGAGGAGGTGCAGGAAGCCCAGGAGAGGTCGGGAGAGAGATGGAGAAAGTTTAAAGATTTAGTATTCTCACAGTGGCCTGGGAGACTACAGCACAGCATGCAGGGCCCCATGGGGAAGCCTCGGGGTGGGTCAGGAGGCACAGGGAGAGTGGGACAGTGGCAGGAGCCTTTAGTGTGGTTTCCATGGGAAGGAAAAGCAAGGCAGGGTGTGCAGGCTTGGGACCGGCTAGCTATGTTTGCAAGTGGCACCCCTGCGAAATCCACCTTTACTGTAACTGTTAGAGTGTAGAGTTTAAAGTTATCTGAGGACTCCAGATGTCTATGGGTATATTAGTCAGGGTTCTCCAGAGAAACAGAATCAATAGAATGCATGTGCGGAGTGGAGGGGTCGGGAGAGAGACAGAGAGAGAGAGAGATTTTAAGGAATTGGCTCACATTATTATGGAGGCTGAAAAGTCCAAAATCTCCAGCAGGCTGGAGACCCAGGGAGGAGCTGATGTTGCAGTTCAAGTTAGAAGACCGTCCACTGGCAGAATTCTCCTCCTGGGGTCAGGCTTGGCTCCACTGGAGCCTTCAATTGATTGGCTGAGGCCCACCTGCATCATGGAGGGCCACCTGCTTTGCTCAAAGCCTGCTGATTTAAATGTTAATCTCATTCAAAAACATTCCCACAGAAACATTCGGAATAATGTTGGACCACACATCCAGGCATCACGGCCCAGCCAACTTGACACATAAAGTTAATCATTGCAACGGGTGAGTCACAATTGGCTTAGGTTGGCTAATAAGCGCTTAGGTGGGTGTCAAAGCATCACTTTACAGAAATTAAAAGCATGGTTAATACTGAGTCATTGACTCCTTACAGGGGTAGCTCTTGTGGGGCAGGATCTGTGATGGGGCCTCACCTCCCAATACCTTGACCCAGGTGACTTCATGCTTCCCTTGGGAAGACACCTTGTAGCTTGCAAAATGCATTCACTTCCACTATCTGATTATCCGATTCTCCCAACAGCTGGCAAGGTCAGCTTTATTATCCTCATCTCAGAGACATGAGAACATGAATGGGGAGGTGAGGTGACTTGGACAACTTGCGAGTGAAGGAAGTCAGACTGGATTCCATCTTCAGATTCCAGATGCCAGGAGCTGGCATGCAGTGAGCGGTTGCCTGTGTCAGGCATGCTTTCTGTGCTTCCTTTGTACTAACTTGATTTTCAGAACAACTCAATGAAGGAGCCATTACTGTTTAACAGGCAGGGAAACTGAGGTACTCTCGGTGTATCACACAAGGTGGGCTGGCATCTGGGGCCAGCTTGGAGTCCAGAATCTTCATCACCTTCCTCCTGCCTCCCTCACAGCCCAGGCAATGCCCTGTCCCCCCGTCTCCCACTCCAGCACACTGCTGCTCACGCACACATCTTAGCCCGTCTTCAGAGACTGTTAGCAATCACCCTTTGAGCAAGTGTAACTGAAGGCTAGCATAAAGATTTGGAAATGGAAAACAGAGAAATCCTCAAAGTGGAACAAGCTCTCAAAATGAGACTGGGGCTCCCAAAAGCAAATGCCACCCACTCAAACATCCTGTCTAGGACTGGTCCCAGTTGCCCCAGCTTATCAGGAGGGACTCCAGGGGCGGCTTCTCTGTGGAGCATCTCTGGTCTCAAAGCAAGGTCCCTTTTTGTTGTCCTTGCATTACACATTGGGCCCTGCTGTTGCCTTCGTCATGATCTGCCCGACATGGGAAGCACATTCATTTGAGAAACCTTTGCTGAGTGCCAGGCACTGTGCTGAGGGCCAGGAACTGAGAGATAGGGAGGAAGGTAGCCGTGACCTCAAGGCACTCTCAGGCTAACCGAAGAGACAGACCTGCCAACCAGGCAGTACCAACCCGATGGCCATACCAACCTGATGACTGGGCAGCTGGCCCTGCCTCCCCGTTAAGACCTCCAGAAAGCACCCTGGACCCACAAAGTGAGGCACCATCAGTTCTGCCTAAGAGACACTGGCAGTTCTGTGGGGAGAGAGAAGGTGACCTAGAGCTAAAAGACAGTCCACAGATGGAAGAAGGGGCAAGGGCAGCCGGCAGAGGGAACAGCACGTGCAAAGACACGGAGGCAGGAGAGCATTCAGTTCTGCTTGGCTGGAGCACACGGCATACGGAGCCAGGGCCAGAAAGACACCAAAGGCGGGCAGGCTAGGTGGTAAACAGCCTGAGGGTCCACCAAAGAGCTTGGATCTGTTCTTCTAAAAATACCCCGCCTCGCCCTTGTGCAATCTTGCCATTGTTTCAGAAACCTTGCAAACAACGTGTGAAGGTCTCTGCAATCCTCCAGGGAGTTACAGAGTCCTGGGAAGGAGCCTGGGGCTGGATGTTGACTCCTGACCTCGAGGAATTTATAATCTAGGTGAGAGCAAGATTAAGTATGTGAAATATTAGTGGCCGTCCACGGAGAAAAATGAAATGTCAGGCAGTGTGGCCAGGATAGCTAAGTGTGGTGAGAGGTGGTGAAGGGATGGGATTAGGGTGCTTCCATGTGCAGATTAATAAATCAGAAAAAGTCATTGCTTCCTGCTTCTACACCGGGCAAAGCTCTCACCGCTGGCCTCTCTGTGAGACCCTGTCCTTTTTTTCTTAGAGGATTTTCCAAGCACAGCCTCATCAGCTCTCTTCAGCGCGGAGGCTATTTTTTCCTTTTGGCCAGCACCTATTAATTTACCCTTCTCCCAGATGAATTTCACCTTCCTCGGCTGAACATGATCTGTTCCCCCAATGCATTTAGGTCCATCCAGGGTTTCAGACCCTCCTCCTTTGGGGGGTTTGCCTAAACCCACCCCAATTCCTCTCCATAACGCAGCCTGGGGGATAAGACATTCTAATAAACGCTTGGATGATGGAGATGTCAAGTGTGAGGTGCTCTGTTTAAAGGAGCTCTCTATTTCTGCCAAAGCTGGCGATTTATTATGAATTCCTTTGAATGCACTTGTTTGTACCTGGTGGAGATTCCCTTGAAGTGTGGATCAGTGTTTCCTGTGTTGTTGCTTCAGAGCAAAGTGGTGTCTTTGTGTGTGCCTATTACAAACACATTAACCACACGTGTGTCCCATCTTCTCCCTTACACCACGCAGCTAGGGTGATTGAAACACGACATTTTAAACTCAAAAGCAAATTACAGCAAGGAATTAGTGTGAAATTACTATCCTCCTCTCAGAGTTCCTTTTTAAAAGTCAGCAGCAGCGCTCAGGATGAAAGTTGGCCTGTCAAACAAGTCCATTCAAGCTTGCAATTCCGCTGTCATTTGCCCGACGGGCTTGTGATAAAGAGCGAGGAAAAAAAAATCTGCCAAAAATAGTGCCACTGAGAAACCTAAACCGTGGCAAACTCAAGGGCCAACACCGCCCGCTGCACAGCCCTCTCGGATAGGACGGCCGCGTCACGGGCTTGTTCTGACAGAGATGTCGTGTTCTGGGGTGTGTGACCTCAGATTGCAGCACCAGAAAGACTTGGAGAGAAAGGCCGTGGAAGAGCTGCCTCTGTGGATCCCCGAAGAAAGGGAAGGGAGAACAAAGTTTACACTGAACATCTTGACTTCCCAAACAGCATGTTGAGGCAGCCCCACGGCGGACAGGTTTTGTGGCAGGCCTGGGACTCGCCCGGGACTGCTGCAGCCTGGAGATTCATCTAGAAAGAATATAACAAACCTCCTTCTCCCTGGTGCCCATGTTACTCCCTGTTGCTACTTTTTCCGAGCCTTCCGTTCCCTGGGCGGTACCCTCGAGTGTGAAAGAGGGAGCGCCCCTTGGAAGCTGGGGAACGATTTAGGCCCAGGAGAAAATGGAAGCAAATCCATCAGCTGGTGAGCTGTTGAAGAGGCCATGCGTCTGGTAGCAAGAGCTCTGGATCAAAGGGCATGGGTATGCATCCTATTACTGGCTCTCTTGCCAGCTCTCAGGGGGAGGTGGGCAGGCCGACTTCCCAGCTCTGTGCCTCTGCCCCCAGAAATAAGACAGGAGACCTCTCCTGCCAGTTCACTGTGAGGGCTAACGCTCTGGGAGGCGACAGGTCACGTCTGTATACAGATTCCGACTTCGCTGTTTCAGCTCATATTTATCATGCTCCTGGGGGTGGCCTTTGACCATCCTAACCGCCATGCCAGATAGATATCTTGATCTCCAGTTCACAGGTGAGGCCATCGAGTCTCAGAAAGGTTAACTAACCTGCCCCAGTTAACGCTGCTAGGAGGTGGCTGAACCGAGAATGAAATCCAGGTCTTTGGGTTCTAAGTCCAGTGCCTGCCATAAGAGGAATTTCTTCAGCCTGTTTCAGAGGCAGTGGCTGCCGTGCAAATGCAATCTGTTTTCACCTCCAATACGTCACATCTCCGGGCAGAGATTTTGTTCCCACCTTTGTCACCGTTCTGATGTCCCACCATGCATTTGCTGTGAGGAGCAACTTGCATCATGAACTAGATTTTAAAGTTGTTGCAAATATTCATCCAGCAACCATAAAACCTGATTTGTGTTTCGTCTATAAGCACGCCAAATGAAGTCACAGAAGGGGCCGTGAGGATTGCAATGTGGTACATGTTTCTGGGTAAAAGGTTCTTAGAGGGGCCACAGCTTAAAGGCAATCTATTGTTTAATAGGCCCCAATGACAACCATAATAATCACTGTAGTTATTATTATCATGATTGTCATCACCGCTAGATCTTAAATCTGTGTGGCACTCTGATCACTAGCTAATCAGAGCATTCACCTGGGCCTGGCTTGCCCTATTCTCACTGTCTGTCTTTTTTGTCACTCATTACAGACTCCTGCAAGCAGAGTCGCCCTTGGGGAGCGTTCCCTGGGGACCCTTTTCTTTGGCATCTTTAAACAGCTGTCACACTGTCCCAGTTGTTTTTCAAGAAGAAAGTCCCCAGGGTTTTATTGAGGCAGACTTGAACTTGACCTTGTCGTGTTGATTGGTTCACTTTTGTTTCCCCCTGGAAAGAGGGGTGCCAAACTCTGGGTGCCCATGGGTGGATCCTGGCAGCCTTCTACCTTACAGCTCATCACCTGTTGTTTTCTACCCAGAATATG
This sequence comes from Theropithecus gelada, assembly GCF_003255815.1. Taxonomy (NCBI): domain Eukaryota; kingdom Metazoa; phylum Chordata; class Mammalia; order Primates; family Cercopithecidae; genus Theropithecus; species Theropithecus gelada. Next base: position 208,346,457 of record NC_037668.1, on the reverse strand, counting down.
CGTTTGGACATGTAAGGATTTCAGCGGTTCCTGCAAAGCAAACTTCTCTGGAGGAGCCCGAGAGACCTCTTCTGTACAGAATAGCCTTACACCCCACAGGGCAGTCTGTCAGCAACACATTTTAAAGGGGAGCACATAGGTAATGCATTAGGTGGGTGGTGTGAGGATGGGGATCATTCAGCACTTGATCCTGAATGTTATTTGCTAGGTATTTTTAAATAACTTGTTAGCTGTTCCTCCTAAACATCCTTAGGGAGTGGGTAGGAATTGTCCTCCTTTTGAGAATAAAGAAACAAAGAGACAAACGTCTTCAGGGACACATCCAAGGAGGAAGAAGAGGTGAGAGCCTTTAGTAGTGAGGGCTACCCTTCGCTGCCGTCCTCTGTCCTCCTTGGCCCCATGGGCACCCAGCAAACACACTGCGGGGGACGAATTCTGGAGTGCAGCTTTCATCCAGGAATTGTCTAAAACATAAACTCGCTGAGAGACGGGATCTAGCCACTCACACAGCACACGCAGGCTCAGAGAAGTAAGCTATCCGCAGCAAATCGCAGGACGAATGAGCGCCCGATAAGCACGGAGAAAGAAGTCTCCTTCCTTCCCATCCACTCCCTGGGCAAGCTTTGAAGAAAGATGTATTTTCAAACGCAAGCCTCGTAGAGAAAATGTTCCCTAGCACGTCCCCATAGCCTACTAATGGGGCAGTTGTTGGCAGCTGGTACCATCAGCCCGTGCTCACGATTGTGTTCTCAATTTTTATTTCTATTCTCATCCCTTGGTATATGATAGGGGTTGCTGTCCCTGGAGACTTCAGGGCACTGATGAAAAAGATTTCAGTAGGCTCTTGCCTTGCTCTCAATTCAAGGCTGATTTTGTTCAGACTTTGGGCCTGTAGGCCTAAGGTCATTTACTGAGTTAGTAACCGTTTTGTTGTTGTTGTTGGTGGTGGTGGTGGTTTGTTTTTGTTTTTGTTTTTAATTATTATTCATCCCACAGACTCCATGTAAACTGCCCAGTGCTTCCCAGAAGGCTGGGGTCCTTGCATGGCCCTGAACTGAAGAGGAGCTGAAGTCACAGAAAGCCAGCCACTACTCGATTGCCCAAGAATCAGCTGCCACACTGGCCCGGCTTCACAGAGGCTCTCGAGTGCCGAGAAAACCCACTGGAAGGGCTTCACTTCCCTACTCTGCACATGAGAACAGCCATTCCTGTGTCAGTTTTGCTTCTTTCTGGGTGCTCTGATTAGGATTTACTTCCTTAGCTAGAGAACATAAAGAGACCTTACAAGTCCTAATTAGAGCGACTCCTCTCTGATGTGTTCAAGACACCCTGCTGAATCGGACTGGCGAGTCCCTGTGCGTTGCTCTCATTGTTGTTTTAAAGAAGCCATTTCTGACCAGGGTGGCTGAAGGAGACGCCCTTTGTCAGCCTCTCATGGTCTTGGCCCTCGCCAAGGGAACTGTTCCTGCACTGCTGTGTTTATTTGAGTTATGTAATATAAACAGCTCCAAGGAGATGGGCTCCTCCACTTTTGTTTTCAGACTCAGACTCCAGTTGCCCTCTGCAGAGCTTGTTGCTTGGGTGGTTTCCTCCAGCATTCTCTGCTTTGCTGCTGGAGAACAAAATAGACCTGCCTTGACCTTTCTCAGGGACCAGCCCTTTCCTTTCAATGGCCCAGCAGTGAAAGTGAGGGGCAGCTTATGCTAACCTCCGCCAGGGCTTGAGGGCCCGCCCAAACCCCACAGAGAAGAATCAGGGGTGGGTATGACTTTCCCTGTGGCTTCTTCACTGATACATGGTTCCTCTAAGTCCAGAGCATCCCCAGAACATTTCAAACATAATCCCACTTCGTATGTGGATTCACACCCGACTTTTCAGGAATGCATCCGGTGTTAAAACCCATGACCATGGTTAACAGGAAAGTTCAAAAGATATGGTAGATACCAGCTCTGCATTACTTTACTATTCACATCTGCTGAAATCACACATTTTCAAGGCATGTCCTTGCTAATTAGACCAAGCTCATGGTTTAGCCCCCTAATGGCTCCACGCAACAGAGAAACACTAAATCTTTTCCCTCTGAGTCTGGCTTGGCACAATGGTGTACGAGGTACAGTGGGATTATAACACATTTTTAGCAATAGGTTTCTTAAAACAACTCTTGAAGGGTTGAGTCTCTTATTCCTTTATTTACACAGTTGTCTTAAAGCAGATCTGAAATTTCTTATTGCAGGCTTCCATCTCCTTCTGTAGAATTTCATTTTGCAACATTCCCTCTCACTCTAGAATCACTCCAACACACATGCTCATTATCTATCAGGGTCACCCAGCAACCCTGGGGTAAGAAAGATGTCCTTTTCATCTCTTTAGAATTGTGAGTCTGGGGGAGAAGGATTAGAGAGGTGGGAGGCACAGAGGTTTGGAGAAGCAGGTCCCTGGAGGCAAGCAGGTCCCAGATAGCAAGAATGACCTTGAATGGAGCAAGAGGGAGAATCTGCCAGCCACATTTCTTTTCCTATCAGATTCCTGGAAAACTTACAAAATACCTATATTACAGCGATGAGAGGAACCAAACAGAATTGGAGATTTTTGTATTAAGAAATACGTCAAGATCTACCAGTTGGAGCCCAGTTGGGGCCGCCAACAAAGCCACACAGCATCCTCTTGTCTCTTACAGCCTTTCAGAATATCTATGTATTTTTCCAGCAGCAGCGGCAGCAGCAGCAACTTCCAACTCTTGCACATTCACTAATTTGCCAAGTCCCCAAGCTGCCCTGCTGTCTCTTTCTGCATTTCTCTCTTTCAAGGTCAAACTCCAGTGCACCTCAAACTTCCAGTGCTTTCCAGTGTGGTGTGAGCCTCCGCCTGCAGGGCCCCTCCCCTGAAGGGCGGGAGTCATGAGGGGCCAGGGTCCTTGTGAGGAGCCCAGAGGAAATCTGTGCAGGCCTTGACTTTCTCACACATATTTCAGATGTGCAGGGGTGTGATTGTAAACAGCGTCTTCAGAGCCGGCCTCCCCGCCCGTGTCCTGTTCGTATCACCCTAGGGGTTCCAGTAATAGGGCGTAAAAGCAAACAAAGAAAAACAGTAATCTGGTGTTCCAATTGCATTTTTTTGTTTTTAGAAAATGTTAATGATAGGTTATTTGATTACCCTAGGTTTGGCCCCACGCGCTCTTGATTAAGCACATCTGGTATTTAGTAACAATATAAGTAGCAGGAGTTTTTTTGGCACTTGAAAAGCAGCTCATCCAATGTTGCCATGCAGTTTGGAAACTCGTCAGTGAGGCCAGCCAAACTTGTGGAGATACAAGACTTTTTCTGCAGGCTGGGCAGCTGGCCAGAACAGCTAAAAAATGTGAATTGGCTAAGAACTGCTGCCACGCAAACACTTCTGGAAATTTCTGTGCTTGGGCCTGCCAAATCCATTATGCACAACATGAATTACAAGAGTTTCTATCTCTCCAAGCAGTTGCTTTTTGAGCTCCGTTCTCCTATACGCTTTATGAAACGCCACACACACAACCAAAAATGAGAAAAACACCCCCAAATCCACTACCATCCTTTTTTTTTTGTCTTTTTCCATTTGGGTTGCCAAGCTCACAGCTTTTCCTGAATTAGGAGAAATAGCCTCAAACTTTGGTTTGAATTACATCAAATCTAAATGTGGGAGGCAATTGTGCTTCCTGGAAATTCTAGAAAGGAAGGATGTTTCGCATCAAGGAGACAGCCTAATATCGAGGTAGGAAAAACAGTAAAATGCAACTAAAGAGCCTGGAAGGGGAAAAACATATACACCCTGCTCGCGTCCAGCCATTGGGATTTTGGCCTTGCAGGAATATTTTGCTCAGACTAGAAAGAAACGCTGTGAGCAGAACGTGCCTCTCTTGTGCTTGAGACTGCGGCCCTGCTTTGAGGTGCACTCAGCCCGAAGTCTTGGGTTTCTACTCACATCCCTGCAGACTGTCAACCACATGGGCCATTTTGGAAGCAGGGTGTGCCAAGCAGGTCAAAGGGAGAGCACGCAGGAAAGACAGCCAGTCCTTCCAGTCCAATCCTGCTTCTTCCCATGCCTTCCCTCCCTTCCAGGGCTGAGAAAGGTTTGCATCATGTATTTTCTGAATCCAAATTGAGACTTGTCTTTTGCTGGTGATTCAGATGTGCAGGATTACTCAGACTCTGCCCAGGATTGTTTTGAAGGGCCTGCAGCTCCACTCCTATTCTCCAGAAGCACTGGAATGGCATTATTCATAGGGCACACATAATAGCTAATATGAGATAATCACATTAGCACATTCTGAGACATAAAGTACAGCTAAATCCTTCCAATTCCCACTAGGAGTAATGCTCTCTTGATACATAGCCTTTTTCTCGATAACCATAAAGTCACTTCTCCATCATCCCTCCCCGACCCCTTTATTTTCTGGAGGTCTTCTTTTGTCTTAGATACTCCTGTCAATTTCAACCAATCAAAACTGACGTATTCTAAGAGCGAATGGTCCCAACCGTGCCATTCCATCAAGTTGCTACCTCAGCTTGCGTCTCAGTTTCTCTCTCTGTTGGGAGAAAGGCTGTGTTTGCAGGTGGCCATCCTCCCAGGGCATGGTAGAGCCCAGTACAGCAGAAATGTCATGGGATTTGGCATGAGGTTCTGGCTTGGACACTTGTAACTTTGTGTCCTCACTTCTAAAATGGGAACAGGAACGCCTTCCTCACAGCACAGTCATGAGGAACCAAACGTAATGACAATTACGCAACTGCTTTGCAAACAGTAAAGCAATATACAAATACGGCTTGTTATTATTATCTTGCAAGGCCTAATTGTAGAAATCTGACCACTTATGTTACTGTGAACATGATATAGAGAGTGTGGGTCAAGGTAGTCAATGCCCGGGCAGAACGCAATGTGGGAATGTGTTAGAGCTGGCAATGCCAAGTGATTGTTGATTTCTGCAGCTGAGGCAGAATGACCTCCCTCAAGAATAATTTTTGAAGTGTGTCACTTGCTCCTCTCTCTCTTTCTCTGTCTGACTTTCTGTCTCTGTTTCTCTGTCTCTCTCTGCCTCTCTGTCTCTCTTTCTCTGTCAGTCTCTTTCTTCCTGTCTCTGTTTCTCTGTCTCTCTTCCCCTCTCTCTGTCTCTCTCTGCCTCTGCCTGTTTCTCTTTCTCTGTGTTTCATGGTCTCTCTCTGTCTCTCTGTCTCTCCCTCTCTCTCTCTGTGTGTGTGTGTGTGTGTGTGGTCTTCCTCTCTCCTTTTCTCTCTCTTTTCATTCAGGAATCCACTGGTAGAAATCACTATTCATATGCCAGTTTACTGTATTGACCCAAGAATGAAGGTGAGGTCGCCAGTGCTAATTAAATTTCCTTTCCCATAGTGAACTGTATCCCAGAACCAGAGTTCACACTAAGCAGTTAAACAGGTTTGGGCATTCGAAAAAAAAAAAAAAATGCTAGGGCCCCAAGAAAGTACTCTTGGCCTCATTTCTATTTGGCTCACATTCTCTGTCCTGTTCTTGGCTTAAATTTGGATCACAGGACACATTTTCTCATTTTCCTTTTCTCATGTTCCTGGATCTTTGTTGTAGAATTGTAGGAAACACAGAGTCAGGAGAGTCAGCCAAGAAGTATTTCTCCCCTCCCTGGAAGGTCTCCGGCCCTGCTCAGACACCACATGCACAGGGCCAACTGCATTCCCACGGCGACGGCCTCCTGGCCAGCATCACGACTCTTGTTTTCCTCGCGGTGGTCATAGCTTTTGGATTTTACATTCAGATTGGTTCAAGGGGCCTTTTCCTTTCTCTGTTTGAAGGAAGCCACCCTCTCAATCCCTGGTCAGCGTGGCGTCCTCTCAGCAACTGCTCCTGGTCTTGCTTTGACTCCTGTGCTCCCGGGCTGCCGAGAACACATCTGGAGCTTTTAAATCAGGCTGAGTCCCAGCCACCAGAAGCCCTGAACAAAAAGGCCACCGCCGGGGAGCTGCAGGGGCACAGACAGAGCCTGGGAGCGGGGCTGACCATGGGGAAGAAGGGGAGGTGGGAAAGAAGGCCCGGCCACCTCTACTGCTATGGCCACAGCGACAACAGTCGACAGTGACAGGCCCTGCCTACCCCGCACTGCAGAGTCTGTGGCTCTCCCTGTTAAGAGCAGTCGGCGCTGACGTTCAGTGAGGTCACGAGGATACTCACAGAATTTTCTGGAATAAGGGTCAGGCTGCGAAGCATTCCCCAGATATTGTAACATCCAGCCAGTCACTCGTGGCATTTAGATTTTGGGTTCATCTCTGTGAATAATCATCACAAATATTTACTGAGCATCCTTCATTTCTTGGAAGCCTCATGGATTATCTTGCTGAATCCTCACCACAGTAGCCCACTGAGGGAGATGCTATCATCGTCCTTGTTTTTCAAGGGAGAGAACCAAGGTTTGGGCAGGTGCAGTGACCTGGGGTGGTGCGGGGAGGTGGGGGTGGGGTCTGTTTCTGGCAGTCCTTCTTACCCTCATCTTGATTTAATAATGCTGTTTCTGCATTTACTGCAAAATGGGCTTCCACAGGGGTGACCCACAGAGATACATTCTCTCTTTTCTCCTCCACCCATGCGCTCAGTTGCGTGCTACTTTATCTGCCTTGTCTTCCCAGGTGTATTTTAACTTCTGCAGAGCAGACTGAGACTTGGTCCACCAGGCCAGAGCTTCCGTTGCCCCCACCCAACCCTCTCCTATCCCTGCCCCTACCTCGTCCTATCAGCTAGCCATCACAACAGCAACCGGAAAATCCCACACTTCAGTTAGCAAAGCTAATATTAGAAAGAATCACTAAAACTTAAGCTTTAGGGTCAAATCCATTGAGAAGTGTTTAATAGACTGACCATTTCATCTGACATTTACCCAAGCTGATCTTGAACTCCTGGCCTCAAGCAATCCTGCTAGTTCAGTCCCCCAGATTGCTGAGATTATGGGTACAAGCCACTGCACCTGGATTTCTTCTGATATTATAAAGCAAAGAGTATTTTCAAGAGCTGATGCTATTTGTGCATATTCCATATTTGCTGAGCACCTACTACTGTGCTTACTATGTCCCTACTAAGTGCCCGGCAGCTTTCAGCACTGCTTTAAAGGGTCTACAGGCTTAGAAAGAGCATGGGCATCTCTTGAAATCCAGTGTTCTAGGCAAAGTTTTTCCTATGATCTTGTACAGAGCCCACCACTTCCTGTCCAAGGTGACAGCTTTAGCTGGGAGAGAAATTAAAAATGCCTTTTGGGAATAGCTATCTGATGATGTGTCTAAATATTATTGCTGATGTTAATAGGACCTTCCTATTAGCAATTGGTTGGGCAACTGTATGTGTGAGGCAGGGAGAGAAAGAGGAAGAAAATATAGCTCTCACTATTGTTTCCAAATGGCAAGACTGGTTTTCCTACTATAGAATAGTTATTAGTATTACCTATCACTTCTACATCTCATTTATGTAATATTCCAAGAAGCTAAAAAAAAAAAAAAAAAACAACTCTTTT